>NC_135864.1:10472655-10535155 GCF_031162955.1 Sander vitreus
ATGTCAAAACCAGTGTGGCAGGAAATCCACTTTGATCTTATGTCTGTTATAGCCAATCAGACACAAGATGCATTTGATGATCTGATCTATCAGGTTCATCTCATCTCCTTCACTCATAAAATAACCAACACTTCACACTCACAAGACACAATGTCAAGATGATGATGATCGTGTTGTGGGTTACACTGCTTCTCCTTCACCAGGGATGTAAGTGCTATACAATAATAACTGAATATTTTATAATTCATCTGTATCTACATGAAATCTATTTACAGTATTGTGCTTCATGTATGAATAGATCTTTACTACACTTATCATTTACTGTTTAATGTCTTGTGCATTTTAATTTAATCTAGATACGCTGACTCCAGTGACCACAGTTCATCTTGGTGAACCTGCCACCTTGACATGTGTTTTCTCTAATAAAGAGTTGAGCAGCAAAAAACTCCACTGGTACAAGCAGAGTGCTCAAGCAGGAAACTCTGAAACATATTGTGACACTGTGGAAATCTACACAACCTCAGTATGCACCAGATGTTTCTGAATCACGACTGGAGGTAAAATATGGTAAGAATTTTAGCAACCTGACCATTCTGAGGACAACCAAAGAAGATGAAGGAATGTATCACTGTGCTTTTATGGAATGGAATGATAATCAATGGAGTGGGACATATTTGTTAGTAAAAGGTAATAATGTGATCTACTTTTATAAAGTGTCATCAAGCATGTTGGATTTATATTTGAGATATACTGTACCTCAATGCTTCTTAAGCTTTCAAAAGAGAGCCCAAACTTTTAACACAGTTTTGTATGACAAAGGAAACACTCAGAGGAAATCAAACTATACTGTTGTTCAGTGGCCAACATTATTTGATCCAGTCCGTCCAGGAGACTCTGTTAATCTCCAGTGTTCAGTCCTCTCCGACTCTGGGAACAAGACGTGTCCAGAAGATGACAGTGTGTTCTGGTTCAGAGCCGGATCGAGATAAATCTCATCCGGACATCATCTACACTGATCAAAGAAGACATAATGGATGTGACAAGAGATCTGACACTCAGAAGAGTTGTGTTTATCACTTCTCTAAGAATGTCAGCTCTTCTGATGCCGGGACTTACTACTGTGCTGTGGCCACATGTGGGGAGATATTATTTGGAGATGGAACTCAAGACATCTCTCCATCCCATGGGCCCACCACCTGTGGGAGGAACCGCTGGAGTCGGGTGGGCTGCCACATGGGTGGCAGTGAAGGTCAGGGGCCTCGACGGACCAGACCCGGGCAGCAGAGGCTGGCTCTGGGGACGTGGAATGTCACCTCTCTGTGGGGGAAGGAGCCGGAACTTGTGCGGGAGGTGGAGCGCTACCGGTTAGATCTGGTGGGGCTTACCTCTACGCACAGTCTTGGTTCTGGAACCATACTCCTGGATAGGGGTTGGACTCTTTTCTTCTCCGGAGTTGCCCAGGGTGTGAGGCACCGGGCGGGTGTGGGGATACTCACAAGCCCCCGGCTGAGCGCCGCTACGTTGGAGTTTAACCCGGTGGACGAGAGGGTCGCCTCCCTACGCCTGCGGGTTGTGGGGGGGAAAACTCTGACTGTTGTTTGTGCATATGCACCAAACAAGAGTTCGGAGTATTCGGCCTTCTTGGAGACCTTGAGTGGAGTCCTGCATGGGGCTCCAGTCGGGGACTCCATAGTTCTGCTGGGGGACTTCAACGCGCACGTGGGTAATGATGGAGACACATGGAGGCGTGATTGGGAGGAACGGCCTCCCTGATCTAAACCAGAGTGGTTGTTTGTTGTTGGACTTCTGTGCTAGTCATGGATTGTCTATAACGAACACCATGTTCGAACATAGGGATGCTCATAAGTGTACTTGGTACCAGAGCACCCTAGGCCAAAGGTCAATGATCGATTTTATAATCGTTTCATCTGATCTGAGGCCGTATGTTTTGGACACTCGGGTGAAGAGAGGGGCGGAGCTGTCAACCGATCACCATCTGGTGGTGAGTTGGGTCAGGGGGTGGGGGAAGACTCTGGACAGACCTGGTAAGCCCAAACGGGTAGTGCGGGTAAATTGGGAACGTCTGGAGGAGGCCCCTGTCCGACAGACTTTCAACTCACACCTCCGGCGGAGCTTTTCGTGCATCCCTGTGGAGGCTGGGGGCATTGAACCCGAGTGGACAATGTTCAAAGTTTCCATTGCTGAAGCTGCGGTGAGGAGCTGTGGTCTTAGGGTCTTAGGTGCCTCAATGGGTGGTAACCCACGAACACCGTGGTGGACACCGGTGGTCAGGGAAGCCGTCCGACTGAAGAAGGAGTCTTTCCGGGATATGTTATCCCAGACGACTCCGGAGGCAGTTGCAAGGTACCGAAGGGCCCGAAGGGCTGCAGCCTCTGCCGTGAAAGAGGCAAAGCAGCGTGTGGGAGAAGTTCGGAGAAGACATGGAGAAGGACTTTCGGTCGGCACCAAGGTACTTCTGGAAAACCGTTCGCCACCTCAGGAGGGGGAAGCAGGGAACCATCCAAGCTGTGTACAGTAAGGATGGGACGCTGTTGACCTCAACTGAGGAGGTAATAGGGCGGTGGAAGGAGCACTTTGAGGAACTCCTAAATCCGACTAATACGCCCTCTATGGTAGAGGCAGAGCTGGAGGATGAGGGGGGATTGGCATCAATTTCCCTGGTGGAGGTTGCTGAGGTAGTTAAACAACTCCACAGTGGCAAAGCCCCAGGAATTGATGAGATCCGTCCAGAAATGCTTAAAGCTCTGGGTGTGAGGGGTTGTCTTGGTTGACACGCCTCTTCAACATTGCGTGGAAGTCTGGGACGGTGCCTAAGGAGTGGCAGACCGGGTGGTGGTTCCCCTTTTAAAAAAGGGGGGACCAGAGGGTGTGTGCCAATTACAGGGGTATCACACTTCTCAGCCTCCCGGTAAAGTCTACTCCAAGGTGCTGGAAAGGAGGGTTCGGTCGATAGTCAAAATCTCAGGTTGAAGAGGAACAATGCGGATTCCGTCCCTGGTCGTGGAACAACGGACCAGATCTTTACTCTCGCAAGGATCCTGGAGGGAGCCTGGGAGTATGCCCAACCAGTCTACATGTGTTTTGTGGATCTGGAGAAGGCGTATGACCGGGTGCCCCGGGAGATACTGTGGAGGTGCTGCGGAGTATGGGGTGAGGGGGTCCCTTCTCAGGGCCATCCAATCTCTGTACGACCAAAGCGAGAGCTGTGTCCGGGTTCTCGGCAGTAAGTCAGACTCGTTTCAGGTGAGAGTTGGCCTCCGCCAGGACTGCGCTTTGTCACCAATCCTGTTTGTAGTATTTATGGACAGGATATCGAGGCGTAGTCGGGGTGGAGAGGGGTTGCAGTTTGGTGGGCTGGGGATCTCATCGCTGCTTTTTGCAGATGATGTGGTCCTGATGGCATCATCGGCCTGTGACCTTCAGCACTCACTGGATCGGTTCGCAGCCGAGTGTGAAGCGGCTGGGATGAGGATCAGCACCTCTAAATCGGAGGCCATGGTTCTCAGCAGGAAACCGATGGAGTGCCTTCTCCAGGTAGGGAATGAGTCCTTACCCCAAGTGAAGGAGTTCAAGTACCTTGGGGTCTTGTTCGCGAGTGAGGGGACAATGGAGCGGGAGATTGGTCGGAGAATCGGCACAGCACTCTGTCACTTTGCGTCGAAAGGAGCCAGTTGAGGTGGTTCGGGCATCTGGTAAGGATGCCCCCTGGGCGCCTCCCTAGGGAGGTGTTCCAGGCACGTCCAGCTGGGAGGAGGCCTCGGGGGAGACCCAGGACTAGGTGGAGGGATTATATCTCTAACCTGGCCTGGGATCCCCCAGTCGGAGCTGGTTAATGTGGCCCGGGAAAGGGAAGTTTGGGGTCCCCTGCTGGAGCTGCTACCCCCGCGACCCGACCCCGGATAAGCGGATGAAGATGGATGGATGGATGGATGGAACTCAAGTGGAAATTGGTATGACCTGGCATTTAGTAATGGAAGTAATCCTCAAAATATGTTAATTACATCAGGATTGATATGTTTTTTTTCTTATTTTTCTAGTGCAAAGAACACATTCCGTATTTGTTGCAATGGGGATGTTAATAGTCTGCTTGCTCATTTCTGTTGTTGGAAATGTTGTCTTTATCTGTAACCGAAAAGTACATGAACAATATAAAGGTAAGTCTTGTAAGAGTATAAAATTGTTGCAAAAACTCAAATTCTCCTGTTACATTTTAAACATGTTGATCATATGTTACATTTACTTGTGCATTTTATATACAAGATCGGACAAGCTTTTACAATAGAGGTTAGGGTCAAATGGAGTTTGCCATGAACAATGGCAGGACTTTTTCTAAAGAAAAATATGTAAGTTTGCTTGCATGCTTAATGTTTATTTGTGTACATCATTAAACTCTAGCTATATTTTATTCAAATAATTAAAGTACATTTTTTACCCTTAGGGTTTTTATGTTATTATATTATACCCGTACTGGATTAAGTGAATGTATCTCTTAAATATTTAATAGTATGATTTAATTCATGTTTAGGAATTGAAAGTGCTAATTTAGAAGAACGACATGACAACTTGCGCCAACCAGTACACGATATAGTAAGTGATGATACCAAATTACTTTTATTGTTTTTCCATTAAAATACTGTATATTTATATCACTATATACAGTATATATACATAACCTTAACTATTTTATATTCTACACAGACTGGAGATGATGACAGATTGAACTACGCTGCACTGAATTTCTCCGGGAAAAAAACGAGAGGAAGAAAGTTTGCTGAGGACAGTGTGTACTCTCAAGTTAAATGCTGATACTGTTTATAATGTTGAGCATTGAACCTGAACCTTACATCATGTTCGGTTATGTGCTCACATTTATTTTTTGTTGTTCTACCATCTCACCCTAAATATTAAGCCAGCTCAATTGCTTTATTATTGACAATATTAGTAATATCAAAGTGTTGCATTTCATACATATAATCACATCTTATGCTTTTAATTGTGTTAACATAAAATGTACTGCTTGAAAAATGCTCATTGTCTTAATCTGAAAATATTTGTAAATTTCTGCAATTGAAAATGTTTCAATTAAACAGCTCAAACCGTTTTCATGCGTAAATGTGGTAACTTTGTAACACACGTTATAATGCTCACCTAGCTGCTAGCGTGGCACGCCCTCATACTCTGCAACTGACCAGCTAGCAGTGCTTACCTAGCTACTGCGCACGTGCAACTCCCAACAAAGATGGAACAGAAGTGAGATGCCTCACCCAGTAGCTAAAACGGAGAGCTCAACACACAGGTTGACAAAAGGAGCTGCAGCAATTGTCTTACAACAGAAATATAGTGTTTTTTGAAAATTATGTTAGTGTAATATAATGTAATGTTACCTAGCTTATAGCTTGTTGGATAGAAATGCACCCACTACAACTAACGTTACCACAGCGATAAGCCTAACGTTATGTGTGTGAACTGATATTAGGGTTAATATTGAAGATCTACAGTTGTGTTTTGCTCAATATGAAGTTAAGTGGCTGATCAGTTAAATATATATCCTCTGTCCCAGACGAAACCTAATATTTATGTGGAGGACGCAAGATCATTTTATAATTATAATATGACCACGTGGTGAACCTATGAACCTAACTCATATTTAGACATCTGACATTAAAGATTTGTGTTGTTGTTAAAAATGAAAGAGAAAAGAAAAACAGACATAAGATCCTTTTTCAGTAGGCCTACACCAAAACGCCAAGTAAGTACAATAAGTCCTCATATCAAGACAATTTGGTAACATATTTATGGGTGCTTATGGAAATACTAACGTCACTATGTCACAAGCAAAGGAGACAGAAAGACCTGAGAAACAGGGAGACCAGGGACAGTCAGGTGTAGAGTCTCAGGGAGACCAGAGACAGTCAGGTATAGAGTCTCAGGTAAGTGTGTTGAGCTTAGTACATATTTTTGGAGGTGTGTGGCTGTCAGTGTGAGCAGATGAGCTTTACTAGTGGCTCACTCATTTACATTATGATCAGCTAATTTAACGAGTGTACAAAAGCATTGTATTTCTTTTATATGGGGACACTTTTTCAAAATAAGTCATTATGTTTTAAGGTATTTTTGTGGCTTGATTATAAACAACTTAAAAATAAATACATGGTTTTAAAGAAGAATATTCTGGTCAATTTAGTCAGCTTTTTTATTGAATCAAGAGAAACACTGAAAAGAAGGATAATGGTACAGTCTCCATGCTACACTAATGATAGTATTAAGGCTTTCCTCTGTGTACACGTCCTCTACGAGTATAATTGTGGCTGTATTGTTTGTGTCCCCTTCAAAAATTGCTCTTCAGAAATTTTATGTTTATTGTCCCCCCCTACTGTTAGATCAGATTTACGCCCATGCATGATCCTGTCTGTTTAAAAGATAAAACTTGACAAAATTGCTACAAAAAACTCTTAAAATTAGGTTATCATGGTTTCATTTCTAAAACAAATATTATTTTTTGGACCTACATACATCCTCCCTGCTTAATAACCCTAATTTCATGAGTGAAAAACACAGCTACATTGTCTGTTACACCTACATTCAAATTATTCTTTCCTCTTTAAATTGCTGTCATGTAATGTCATGTGAAATGGGTTCAGTGATAATCTATAGAAATGATCAGTCAAATAGCAAATAGCTGTGTAGAGCATTTTAAACTCTTCGGCCATTTTCTGTATGGTTCAGTCACATCTATATTACGTTTTAGTAATAACCAACAGCAGCTAATTAACCTACTGTCTATTGCACATCACCTGTAAGGTTTCTTGACTGGATGACACACACACACACACACACACACACACACACACAGACACACTCATAAGATGAAAAACAATACCAGCACCACTGTCGCAGCTGGTAAAAAAGAGTGGACGCTAAACTTACACTCACCATGCTAATGCTCTGTTGGATTTTTACTAACATCTGCCCCCAGTTGGCCAAACTAATCAATTACAGCTTTATGGGGACTTCCATGGTGTATTATCTTTACAAAAGCTATTGTTAAAAGTGCAATATGTAATACTGACAGCTAGTTTTCAGAATAGTTACTGCAGTACAAATTCAAAATACTGGAGAGAGTCGTCTCCCCCGCCCCCTCCTCCCCAGACTCAAAGTTCACGGAGGTTGCCAGGCTGAGAGCAGCATCCATAGTCTCGCTTTGCTAGACCCTCCTCCAAAGAGAGTATCCACAACAATGTTTATAGATGCTTGTCTCACATAGCCAGACATTACTTCACAGCACAGCGGAGTAGCTAACATTAGATGCTGGCTATATTGACAGTCATAGAAGCCCGTGCTCACGCGGAGCTCTGTACCTAACTGACAGACACACTTTTTCTATATGGTTTATTTATTCTACTTCCTACCATTGTTGCTCTCACTACGTCATCTTACAGTGCAGCGGTCAAGCACTTGCTCTAAACATTGAATATTGATGCGAATGGGTGACCCAGTTTACCAATGGATGATAACGGCCTACTGATCCAACTAGAAGTGGTTAAGAAGCGCGCTTGGGACCGGGAGGTCACTGGTTCAATCCCCAGACCGACAGGAAAAAATCTAGGTGGGGAAAGTGAATAAGCAGCTTGTCCCTCCCTCATTACCACCACTGACTGTGGTTGTACTGGGCAGCTTCCAGGTATGAATGTGTAACTGTGAATGTGACAGGTCGTCGTTGCAAATGAGAAATTGTTCTCAATCGACTTACCTGGATAAATAAAGGGTAAAAAAAAAATAATAATAATAAAAAAAAGGTGGAGTAGGGCCATACTGCCTCATATCTACGGTATTGATAACAACTGATACACCCATTCAATCGGCTGATAACATTCAAAGCTGGCGGATGATCTTCTTTGTCCTTGCATATTAACCCAACATAAGCCTGACCCTCCTACTAATTGAACATCAGATGTCTTTATCAAACAAAATAAAATATGAGTAAATATTCTGTCTCTAAAATCACAATATGAAGAACATAGATGGATTTTCTCTTTAATGGTACACATATTTTGAGTGATTATTCAAGATTAACCTCACAAGCAATAACAATAATAAAACAAAAACATAATCGGAATAATGATGAAAACATTTTTTTGGTTCATCCAGGCAACATCACAAAGCATAAGTGCTGTCTCTATCCTAAACAAATCTCACGGATTAAACTATTAACAATATAATTACTACAAAAATATCTCTTCTCATCTCATACACCTAAACACAAATCAAAGCTGCATGAAAATTATTTTATGTGACAGTGAACATATTAGAAGTTGTTCTTCATGGTTAAAATACTTCACTGAGAGTCTGCCATACCAGAGTACAGACAGTCTTGTGTTAACTCCCTGGTATTCTTCCATCTTTTAGCATTTCTTGAGGGGAAATCCAGTGCTACATAGTTAATGGCTTCCGCTTCAAAGTCCTGCAGAGGATAATTATTATTGTTAGATGTTAAAGCTGTTTTACCACAGCCAATTATAATTGGATTTAATATAACCATTAAAAGCTGTGGCGTCCACTAGGGGTGAAGGAAAAAATTGATATAGCATAGTACGCAATATTTTCCGTGGCACTACTGTATCAATACACAGACGCCAAGTATTGATCTTTTATTATATATGTGTTGGTCAGTTTGTCCACTTGACAATCCTATTTTGCAGCAATAACATTAAAGTGAGATGATCAAACAGAGAAATGTAGCTTTTTAGATAAAACAGATGTTGACAAAGTCTCCTTTTGGGTAAATAATTTGAAATTGGGAAAATTTGGAATTTTTTTAATTAAATTGCAATATATCGCAGAATATTGCAATATGTTTAAAATGGCAATAATATCATATTGTGACATAAGTATCGTAATGATATTGTATCGTGAGGCCTGGGTGATTCCCAGTGTCTGATGTGCTGCCTGTAAAGGATCCAAAGATTGCTGATTTATGTTCTAACCAAATTGTTGAACCAGGAACACATCTTTAAATAACAAGCTGCAATTTACATTAATTTACAACAAATATTTGATGGATAGGAACTGTCCTCCCAAACAAAAGAGGATCAGACCTTTTAGCAAGTGCACAAAAACAACATAATGTTTACATTCAACTGACAAAGCCCTCCAGCAGATGCAGTATGTATGACTCCTTTCCATCAGGCACAAAGGAGGACGTAGAGTGATGTTGTTTAAGAGCCACAGTCTACAGACGGAGGAGATCACGATGACTAAGATTTTTAACTATGACTAAGATAGTTAGCAGCTACGTACTACAAGCGTCCCCTGAGCTAAAACGGCAGTTATCGGGTTTTAGAGTGCCTTTGTGCCTCTTAACAGACACAAAATGCAGTTAATATGTCTGTGCCACATGAACAAGGCCCTTACGTGTCAACAAGATACGTTTTCAACTCAGACATTGTTTAAATTCACCTGCCCAGGTCCCTGTCTCAATCCTGCCGGTAGCTAGCTTGCCCTGCTGGCTGATAGCCGTTAGTTGCTAGCTGCCGTCCGGTGAGTGTATTCAGACAGGCTTCTGTGATAATCATCCCAATAACAATCCATGGAGCGGCGGTGGTGTGGCTATGTCCTCCAGAGGACAGGTCATGTCATGTCTTGAAGTTTATTCCCCCCTAAAAAATACAGTAGTGCTGTAGTAGCTGCTAGCTGCCCTCCGGTGAGTGTATTCAGGTATTCTGGAAAATCATCCCAATAACAATCCACGGAGCGGCGGTGGTGTTGCTATGTCCTCCAGTTACTGAAGGCTAGCTTTAGCTTGCGCTTGGAGCAGCAAGTTCATCTGCCTGTTGCCCCTCTGTCTCATTCTTTCCAACTCTTGTGTAAACCTGTTTGAGTCATGATTCTAGTATCATTAACTACAGCTTACTGCTAGGCCTACTGTATAGGTTTGGTGTATAAATGTAGTATGTAAATGCAATTAGGTCGAGCAGACAGTCCGAAACATTACAAGTGAGTGAGGTCTGTCCTCGAGCTCAGAGTAAAGCAAATCAACAACAAAAGCCATTCTTTCACTTCTGAAATAACATACAATGTTCTGCATGTAGCCTAGCTAGGCCTACTGTAGGTTTGGTGTATAAATGTAGTATGTTAAAATGCAATATGGTCGAGCAGACAGTCCGAAACATTGTAAGCTTGCCTCACCGACAACTTTTTTTTGTCTTCAAAAAACTTTAGTACAGATACACATACACATTGAAAACATTAAATGCATAAGCTACATACATACATGAAAAAGGGGCGCATGGAATTTACATTAAAGAGGTTGTAAGTCATTGTAAATGTTCAGAGTCCGGATGCTTTCTTATTTGTCAGTCCTATTAAAGTTTAAAAATATAATTTGTCATTTTTAAATGAATATTCGGTTTTCTTTCAGACCATTTACATTTATGGATATAACGTTTTACAATTAAAATTAAAAGATTCTAAATGAAAACATGGCATTTTATCCAAATCAATACTGACTCAAGTGACTCGCACAACCCAGATCAGTTTAGTGAGTGACTCAGAATAACCCGAATCCTTAAAAGGAATCGAGTTTGCCATGCCTACTCTTGTGAGGCTAGTTCTTCGTCTGTATACTTGGGTTCGAATAAATAAGGACGACCATCTCAAAAGGCTCTGCCGTTTGTTGTATATCTGCTATATTCTCCATAGTTACGTTACTCCAAGCTTCTTCCCTTGTAAAGAAACGCCGCTATTCACTCTTCACACACTACGCTCCGATCTGCACACTACTGTTTACCTTTTCCTGCTACAACTGAATTTCCAGGAGACAACGCGATGCTACAGCTAAGCTTCAGTAACGCTATTACTGTGCAAGCCACTGACATCGTTTATCCCATTTCCATGTAGTTACATAGTCACTGATATGGTCATAACCACTACAGTGCTCAATTACCTATTTGTGAGGGGGAAATAATCAAAACTTTTCGCTGCGAAGGCATGATCTGTCCTATGCAGGACATCCACCAGACCACAGGGCGCTCAGGGGATTTTTGTCGGCTGTGGGAGGGGGACGAAGGCTGTTTGCCTGGCTAAGGGAACTAGCTACCACACAGATCGACACTGACAAGCCTCCTACTCACCAACACCAGATCGATCACACTCAAAATGGATGAGCTACAAATACACATGGAAATGCTGCGTGATGATTTTTTTTACAAAAGCCTGGCTGAACACATTTATCACGTACAGCAGATAGCAGCTAACAGCTAGCGGCCAAGCTACCCACCGGCAGGATCGAGACAGGGTAGGTGAATTTAAACAATGTCTGAGTTGAAAACGCATCTTGTTGACACGTAAGGGCCCTGTTCATGTGGCACAGACATATTAATTGCATTTTGTGTCTGTTAAGAGGCACAAAGGCACCCTAAAACTTGCCCCGACAACTGCCGTTTTAGCTCAGGGGATGCTTGTAGTACATAGCTGCAGCTACTCCGTGTTGCTTGCACTGATTCGGGTCGGGGTTTTTTCTAGCGAAAGTACTCGCGTAGCTATAGCGATCAAGATTAACGTAAAAATTATTCCTTCCAGCTCAGAGATCATTTATTTATTTATTGTAGCTCAGAGGTAGAGCGGGCCAGCCCTCAACCACAAGATTGGTGGTTCAATCCCCGGCTCCTCCAGCCACATGTCAAAGTGGCCTTGAGCAAGACACTGAACCCCATGTTGCTGCAGAGATTGAATTTCACTACATTGTACTGTACGATTGAAAGTGAAGAATAATAGTTTCTTCTTCTCAAACTTTAAACAAAAATGAATGGGAGCTGCCCAGCTCACCATATTCTGTGTGTTTTTAATCCTGTAAATCAGCATATTCACTTTGCCATTCATGACATGTATCCAGTGTAGAATAACCACACAGGCTATTATGATTCAATTCTAGTCATGCATTAGATATTAAAATTATATTTACCACATTCCTTGGTTGATCCTCATATTGAGCATGATTGGAAGCTTCTCCTGTTAATAAAAGAAAAGACATTACGGGAAATAAAATTATTGTTGTCTTCCTACTTTAATGTTCCTCAGGACCACGAACTATCCAGTAACAAGCTGGTAACAAAACATTTAACCTTTTACTGGCTTTTATTGCATTACTGAGTGTAGCTTAAAAAAACACATACAAGGACGTAGTAGTAACCCAGATGCTTATTTAAACATGAAACTGTAAACAACATAGTGCTGGCACGTGACTTGGTTATCACACACACACACACACACACACGTACCTTTGCAATATTCACAAACTGGCTTTTGCTTTCTGAAGATAATTAGAGCAGCAATCACAATCACACAGCCAGCCAGCATCGTTCCAAGCACAATGACGAATGGGCACAGCTCTTGTCCTAGAATGAGAAAACAACAGCAAAAAAGAGAAACTTAATTACTATTAACTAAAATGTTATGTTATTGTGTGGTTATTATTAATTACAGTTGTAATTCACTACAAAGTAATTTTTATTCAGATAATGATAAACTGATAAGCTTCACTTAACTACTTATTTTGTATTTTGAGGATAGAAGACATTTCTTTCTATAACAGGAAGCAAAACCAACCAATTGTTCCACAGCACCAATGACTTATTGTCCAATTGACAAATGTTACTTTTAGCTACACTAGCAGCATGGCTCTATATAGGTAATGTTGGTCTGTTGGTTCGTTGGTAGGCCTACACCACTTTGGTTCAGCCTGAAACATCTCTAAACATAGTCTCTATCCACAACATTCCACTTCCGAGATTGTTCCGCTAGATTTCACTCTTTTCGGCCGGATGTCCGTTACCTTACGCTTTCTTTGAGTTGGAATTTTAAACTTTGGTTGATGACTATGGTAACTGCTCCTCAGATCTCTGCAGGGTAAATCCAGACAGCTAGCCAGACTATCTGTCCAATCAGAGTTTTCTGTTGCACGACTAAAACAACTTTTGAATGTACACGTTCCACCAAAACAAGTTCCTTCCCAAGTCTATTTTGCAGCGGCACCGTGGCTTACTGCCGCCCATAACGATTGTGATTGGTTTAAAAAAATGCCAATAGAGCACGTTTTTCTCCTATCCCGGAATGCTGTGTGGACTAGCCAGACCCTCCTCCGCAGCACTGTGGAGGAAGGTCTGGCAAAGCGAGACTATTGCAGGGATGACAGGGGCAAGTCAATATTTTGATTGATGATGACATTCCCATCAGCCTCGGTTGTACTTGTGTTCGGTGTTAATTAGCAAATGTTAGCATGCTAACATGCTTAACTAAGATGATGAACATGATAAACATTATACCTGCTAAACATCAGTATTAGCATTGTCATTGTGAGCATGTTAGCATGCTGATCTTAGCATTTAGCTCATGGCATCGGTGTGCCTCACAGAGCTGCTAGCAAGGCTGTAGACTCTGTAGAGTCGTGTTTAGTTCCTAGTTATTATTTAGATATGTTTCTATAAATCTTCTCTGGGACCCATCACCTTATCGTGGTGGAGAGGTTTGTGTGTCCCTATGAACCTGAGGGCTGTGTTGTCTGGAGCTTTGTGCTCCTGGTAGGGTCTCCCAAGGTAAAGTGGTCTCAGGTGAGGGGCCAGACAAAGAATGGTTCAAAAATCCTATGAAAAATCGAGGAAGGGATGAAGTGACCCTGGCCGGAGGAAGCCCGGGGCCCCCGTCTGGAGCCAGGCCCGGATGGAGGGCTCGTCAGCGAGTGTCTGGTGGCCGGGTTTGCCACAGAGCCCGGCACAGCCCGAAAAAGCTACGTGGCAGACATCTCTCTGGTTCTGGAACCATACTCCTGGATAGGGGGTTGGACTCTTTTCTTCTCCGGAGTTGCCCAGGGTGTGAGGCGCCGGGCGGGTGTGGGGATACTCACAAGCCCCCGGCTGGCGCCGCTACGTTGGAGTTTAACCCGGTGGGACGAGAGGGTCGCCTCCCTACGCCTGCGGGTTGTGGGGGGGGAAACTCTGACTGTTGTTTGTGCACACAAACAAGAGTTCGGAGTATTCGGCCTTCTTGGAGACCTTGAGTGGAGTCCTGCATGGGGCTCCAGTCGGGGACTCCATAGTTCTGCTGGGGGACTTCAACGCGCACGTGGGTAATGATGGAGACACATGGAGAGGCGTGATTGGGAGGAACGGCCTCCCTGATCTAAACCAGAGTGGTTGTTTGTTGTTGGACTTCTGTGCTAGTCATGGATTGTGTATAACGAACACCATGTTCGAACATAGGGATGCTCATAAGTGTACTTGGTACCAGAGCACCCTAGGCCAAAGGTCAATGATCGATTTTATAATCGTTTCATCTGATCTGAGGCCGTATGTTTTGGACACTCTGGTGAAGAGAGGGGCGGAGCTGTCAACCAATCACCATCTGGTGGTGAGTTGGGTCAGGGGGTGGGGGGAAGACTTTGGACAGACCTGGTAAGCCCAAAGCGGGTAGTGCGGGTAAATTGGGAACGTCTGGAGGAGGCCCCTGTCCGACAGACTTTCAACTCACACCTCGGCGGAGCTTTTCGTGCATCCCTGTGGAGGCTGGGGGCATTGAACCCGAGTGGACAATGTTCAAAGTTTCCATTGCTGAAGCTGCGGTGAGGAGCTGTGGTCTTAGGGTCTTAGGTGCCTCAAGGGGCGGTAACCCACGAACACCGTGGTGGACACCGGTGGTCAAAGGAAGCCGTCCGACTGAAGAAGAGTCTTTCCGGGATATGTTATCCCAGACGACTCCGGAGGCAGTTGCAAGGTACTGAAGGCCCGAAGGGGCTGCAGCCTCTGCTGTGAAAAAAGGCAAAGCAGCGTGTGTGGGAGAAGTTCGGAGAAGACATGGAGAAGGACTTTCGGTCGGCACCAAAGTGCTTCTGGAAACCGTTCGCCTCCCGGTAAAGTCTACTCCAAGGTGCTGGAAAGGAGGGTTCAGTCAATAGTCGAATCTCAGGTTGAAGCACCTCTAAATCTTCTCCAGATAGGGAATGAGTCCTTACCCCAAGTGAAGGAGTTCAAGTACCTTGGGGTCTTGTTCGCGAGTGAGGGGACAATGGAGCGGGGACGATTGGTCGGAGAATCGGCACAGCAGGTGTGGTATTAGATTCAATTTATCGCACCGTTGTGACGAAAAGAGCTGAGCCAGAAGGCAAAGCTCTCAATCTACCGGTCAGTTTTTGTTCCTACCCTCACCTATGGTCATGAAGGCTGGGTCGTGACCGAAAGAACAAGATCCTGGGTACAAGCGGCCGAAATGGGTTTCCTCAGGAGGGTAGCTGGCGTCTCCCTTAGAAATAGTGTGAGAAGCTCAGTTATCCGTGAGGAGCTCGGAGTAGAGCCGCTGCTCCTTTGCGTCGAAAGGAGCCAGTTGAGGTGGTTCGGGCATCTGGTAAGGATGCCCCCTGGGCGCCTCCCTAGGGAGGTGTTCCAGGCACGTCCAGCTGGGAGGAGGCCTCGGGGGAGACCCAGGACTAGGTGGAGGGATTATATCTCTAACCTGGCCTGGGAACGCCTCGGGATCCCCCAGTCGGAGCTGGTTAATGTGGCCCGGGAAAGGGAAGTTTGGGGTCCCCTGCTGGAGCTGCTACCCCCACGACCCGACCCCAGATAAGCGGATGAAGATGGATGGATGGATGGATGGATGTTTCTATAAATGTTTCATGTTATTTTAAGAAACGCAGTTCAGTTTGGGCTCCACAGAGTTCAGAATCTGAACTAAATTAACATGAACCTGTATGTACTTTTCCTTTCCACCAAAAAGTTTTTAAAATAGGAAAAAATATATAAAACATAAATAAATAAACTGAATCGATAATCTCACACAAGAATAGTGTTATGTCTCAATTTACCCACACTCACATGTTAGAAGGCCCACTCCCACAAAAATAAAGTAAGGCCATTGTAATTTCAGCCATTCCAAGAAAAATGTACCACAAGGGTGGACACAAAATAGCAACAGTTCAACAGTTTAATGCAATCTAATACCGACAACCTTTGCAACACTTATCAGGTTTCATCAATAATGTTTCAAAAACCTGCTGATTTAATGCTATGGTCAGTTTTGGGCAGCAGTTTGCATTGCAGGTGCTCCTGTTATCAACACCTCACCAAAAAGGCCTTGATGGGACATAGAGTACCGCAGGAAATAGAGAGAAAACACACACACACACACACACACACACACACACACACACACACACACACACACACAGAAATAACAAAGACAGGAAGGGTGGTGGAGACAGCTAAACCCCAACCAAAGGACAGCTTTATGTACAGTGTGTGTTGCCATTACAAGTCCACCACAAGTATCCTGTAAATACTATGAACAATTCAGTGGTTTGTGACTCTTTGAAACTCACCACCCTTCATCAAACATGTATCCAGTATTTCTAACTGAGCGCACTTCAAGCTGAACTAATCTGAATCATTTTTAGAGGCCTGAAGGAAAAAAAGGCCTAAAATACATTTTACAGGCAGAAGAATGTTCTTGTTTCTCTTTCCTATTATCAACAATGTACTTAGAAAGCAACATAATAATAATCAGTTCATGCATTATGATTTAAATAAGAATTTAAAAACATACTTGTCTCCACTTTAGTTCCTTCACCAAACAGGATCTCTCCACACGTGACCACAGCACAGTAGTAAGTCCCAGTATCAGAGGAGTTCTGTATAGTTTTGGACAGACTGTAGACACAACTTCTATCCTCTTCTTCATCACTGTGAGTATAAATGATGCCTGGATGAGATTCTCCTGATCCAGATCTGAACCAGTACACACTGTGTTCACCTGGACACTGATCTGTGTTTCCTTTTGTCTTGGAGAGAAGGGAACACTGGAGAGTCACTGAGTCGCCCGGCTGGACCGACTCAGTCTCCGGACTTTGTTTCACATAGACAGCTTTCTGCAGGTTTTTATGATCTGTGTGATTCACCAAAAGGCAGTTAATGAATATTTTAGTATCGACAAAGCAGCAAATAAGGTCACTGAAATGAACATACTTTACCATTTACAGCCAAAAGTGTGCCGTTAATAAATGTCATTATGTATGCCGATCCTGCTTGACACAAGTATGTTGCTTCATCTTCTTTGCTTACATTTGTGATGTTGAGAACATGCTGAGCGTTCACATTTGTTACTGTGAATCTTGAGTTGGTAAATGGTTCTTTAAGTGTTATTTTGTCAAAAGTTCCTGCTGCAACTGTTTGGACAACGTGTCCAAACTTCAGCTTATACCAGTAAAACAACCCGGCTTCAATACCAGAGACTGAACATGTCAGAGACAAACTATCCCCAAGTTCAACCATAGTCAAAGAGATCTGATGAGGAACCTCTGAAGTTTGAATCAGGGCTAAAGAAAAGAGACAAAAACTGTTACAAAGACAAAAACTATGAAAAATGTAACAGCAGACAATTAAACACAAATATAACCTACAATACAAATACATATAAAAAAAAAAGGAAAATAAGAAAGTACATAAATGTAATACAAAAATAGCATTTTTGTCATATTTTTACACATTGTTCAAAACTAACTTTTTAACAGTAGTACTCATCTTAAAGTAGAAAACTAAAATTCCACTTACACAATGTACTTAGAAGAATCAAAGCAGCCAGTCTTCTGATCATTGTGGTACAGAGCTCTTCTTTTGCACAACTGATGTCTTCCCACTCAAATGGAAGATTTAGTCACAAGGTGATAAAGGTTTACAATGTGGAAATCTTACTGATTGGCTGAAACATAGAAAATGCACTTCCTGTCAAATTTTCAGTGAATCTAATGTACAGAATGTACAGTTTGTTGTTTTACACGGATAGACAAGCTAATAAAGCAACATAAGCATGACTGAAAACTGTATTATATATGAATATATATAGTAAAACAATCATACATAAATACAGATACAACTGTATATTAAAACTATGTTTAGTTTCTCTATGATTTTGTGATGCTAATAGCAAATGGAAAATAGCCTAGACACCAGATACGTCTGCTTGTATTCATATTGTATTATATATGCATAACAATAATTATTTGTTCCTACAAAGTCATAGAGTAGTATCATAGCAAAGGCAGCACTGGGATGAATTAAAAATAGACAGGATATTTATAGTACTTATAATTATTTTAACTGATTACGTTAAACAATAATTTGATGGACGATGGATATTCTTCATGTTGAGGTTTTGTTTTGAGTGTTTTTTTAGTCAACCAATGTGATGGGGTTTAGAGAGCTCAGGGTAAAAAAAAACACAAAGCTGCCTGGAAGAAATGCATGTTTAACATTTAGAGTAACGCTCTGCTCTTCCTCAGAACGGCTCTGAACCTTCAGCTGCTCCAGTGGACTCTTTTACAGCGACATAATGCAGGGTTATGAGAGTACTAAAATCTAGTAGTAATAGTACATTTAAAAGGATAATTTTGAGACTAATTTCATGTTACTTAATATCTCTACTCCACTACATTTACTGTATGTGACAGCTACAGTCACTAGTTACTTTACAGATTAAGATTTTGAATACAAAATATGTGATCACTTTATAAATTTGGGGCTCTGATATAAAATAAACTACTAATAAGTAGCAGTTAAAATCCAGCTTGATCAGCTATTATATTATTCACAGGTAATGCATCTATAATAATGATCCAATAATACAGTACCCTTTGTTGCTAATAGTTACGTACTTTTACTTAAGTCCTATTTGATAATGACTTTTACTTGTAATGGAGTATTTTTACAGTGTGGTATTGCTATTTTCAATCAAAACAATGGATGTAAACACGGACTTTGGATGACGTCGTGAAGTGGCATTATGGGAGTTGTAGTTTCCATTGTTTAACACAGTTGCCGATTAAAATATATCTGTTCACGGATGGGTTTATCCATTACAGTTTTATCCACGTTACGTTTAGTAACATTTATTCATGTCATTCTGATAAAATAGCAGCAGTTTCCCCCACATAATTACGTTTTCTTGATTCAATTTGTGATAGCTAGCTAGCTAGTTAGTTGCAGTGTTGCCAACTTAGCGACTTTGTCGCTAGATTTAGCGACTTTTCAGACCCCCTTAGCAACTTTTTTTCAGAAAAGGGACTAGCGACAAATCTGGCGACTCGCTGTCGAAAAGACAGCGACTTTCTGTAAAAAAGTCGCCAGTATTGTCCAGCGTAGGCAGGTATTTTTCTCCTGTGGCCGCCAAAACAGTCTCCTCTCTCTTCTGTTCTGTTACTCACTGTGGCGCAAAGGAGCAGCCCCTCCCCTCTCTCCTCATGTGCAGCAGCACTGTGCACAGTGCGCAGGCAGGTAGAAAGGGGAGAAGGGACAGGGTGCGGGGGCCGGTGTAGGTATGAGAGACAGCGGGACGCGATGTGAGAAAGACGCCGCTGAGCTGGCCTGGCCCTGGGCAAGCCAGCCTTCTTTAAGAATTCTTTATCAATCTTTTTCCCTCCCTTTGTAGAATTGCTTTTTTTACTTCAAAGATAGGCTACCTAAGTAATTATTATAAGGTAAAATAAATTCTGTATTGAATTTGTGATTATTTGGCTAAAGATTTTTATTTCTTTCTATCTACCTTGCTGACACAACCACTAAGCTTTATGCAAATGATTGCGTAATGACATTATAAATATGCAAATGAGCGTATGACAAAATTATGCTGTGTGGCAGAAAGCAAGCTGTAATACAGTTACTGAGTATTATTCTTTCTGTGACATTGTATGATTTACAATTACTCTCGAACGTATCACCTGGGTTCCCATGTTTTGACGGAAGTTAGAGGAACCAGAGGGGTCAAAGCTTTTATCACACCACTGACAGGCGTCTAAATGAAACGTTCCGTGTCATTAAAATAAAATAACAGATTTCTCTGGGTTTGAACATTGTTGGAAACATTTAGTGTAAGTACACAACTCAACAAAATATATAACATAGGTATAGTTGTTTTTAGACATTTTAATGCAGAAATGTTACATATTGTACCTTTAACATTTTCATTGTGAGCATGTTAGCATGCTAACGTAGTAACTTTAGCATTTAGCATTTAAGCACTGCTGTAACTAGATACAGCCTCACACAGCTGCTAGCTTGGCTGTAGACTCAGCTGTATTATCAACTACACAATCAGTCACTTCGCTTAATCATTTTTATTTCAAAAATGACAATGTACATTAACATTTACAACAAATCAAAATGTACCCAAGTTAACTAAAAGGCTAGTTTTCATCGGGCAGTCCCCTTGGCTGATGTTGTTAGGCATCCTAGAATAATAAAAATATGCTCAATAGTTCAACAAACGGCATATATAATACAGTAAAAAAAAAAACAACATGAGCTGACGAAATCCAAATAGCAAATGATTCAGTTACAGTATGAGTAAACTGATGTTAAAGGTCGATAAAAATAGCATCAGTGTTGACATGTCGGTATGTGCCGTAACACCCCAGACTTCACCATGCAGGTGCTCCGACCAACCTTAAGGTTGCCGTGACAAGAACATGATCCCTCGCTGGCTTCCCACCATACAATTAATTTTAATAATATAATGCACGGCCAGCAGAAAACATACAGAAAACAGAGCATAAGTTACTGTTTTGGTGGGCAGCTGCTTTTTCCCTAGCTCCCTCTGACTAACCTGAGAAGGCCTGACTTTAATATACATGTTATTTAAGATGAATTGATGTGGTTCTTGATTTTGGTTTTTGTAAGCCATTATCTTGATGTAAATTAGTCAATATCCTCATAGTAATAGTTTTTAAAATGACTACTATGCAGGGGACTATGGTACAGATACTCATCAATATATCAATATATAAGATTTTTAGAACAACTCACACGCTACATACTGTATGTGGTTTAAATAGAAATGTGTCATTGTAGGACTCAATCATAAAGTTAAAATCGTGTTTCTGTTGAGGATTCCTTTTGAAGTAGAAAGCATGCAATGAACACAGAGACCTGTGATTTTCGTTTTACCTGACACCTATAAAAGCACATAGCTTGTGCTTTGATGATAAAAGCCTGTTGTATATGCGTCCGTTGGTGGGCTTTACCACTTCAGAGCAGATATGTCATCTTCTCATCTCAGGAACTAAGAGAGATGCAAGACTCTGCCTACATGTTACATAATATGTTAGCACAAGATCAATACATTTTACACTGATCTGTGATTTTTTAAATTACTCTTAACTTATCATGTTTACACAGTAATTGAATAGATAAATGTCAAGTCTTAACGTCTGTACTGTATGAGGCAGAATTTTCAATAGGTATACTGTCAGTTGAGTAAAATGTATAACTGGGCCTGGATTAAAGTGAACCAGTCGCCCAGTACAGCATACTTGTTTCCATATACAGGTGATTTGTACCAAACTGCTGTAAATTTGTGCACAAGATGTATTTTAGATTTAGATTACTTATTTTACTACAAAGGCACAAAGACAAAGCAAACAACAGTGCAGTACAGTTGAAAGTAAAATAAATGCACATTATGTTATCCAGTTTCTCCTTGTGTGAGAAGTACAATAAAAAGTAATTGGGTCAATAAGAAAATGTGATTTGTTCTTATTGCACAAGAAAGATTAGTGGCTTCCTGTATTGGTGCATTAGAATACTGCAGATTTTATTTTTGGATGGAAACAAAAGAGCTTTTCAAATAGTTTCTAAAATGCTAAAAATAGATTTTTCACATCTATAGTGTAGCTTTTCAAAAGTAGTTTGTTTGAATCAACACAAGTCTTTTATTCGCATCACTGGATGCCTGTGAAACAACAAGCAAAGCCACATGCAGCAGCTGAGCTGTGAGATGTAGGCTGTGGTCAGCCATTTCTTTGCTTTGACAGACCGCCAACCATGTTTACTCAGAGTGTACATGAGTTTGGGCATCAACAGGATATGTAGCTGGTGCACAAAAACCCTCCGTAAGCTAAATTTAGTACAAACTGTTAACATGATAGTTTTGGTTTCTGCCTTCTTGGATGTGCACTTGTTTAGTTCAATCAATGTCTAAAAAATAACCACTCAACTCCATGCAACCATAATTGTTTTTGTAAATCAATTCATAAACTTTTTTTTTTTTAATTAAAAAGAAATTTGAACCAAGTTCAGCATCACAAATATTTCATGATACATTTTGTAACGTCGTTATGTGATCAAAGTCCTAAAGTGGAGGTAGAATTAAACAACATTTAACATGATAAAATAGCAATTGAACTTGATGTCACTGGGGTCTCAAACAATGATATTCAATAACCTTTTATTGTGTGTGGTTGAGCAGATAAGAGGACAAGACCAACGATACCACCCACCAGGCTGAATACTGGCCGATGAGGTGGGACACAAAATAAATTTCTTCAAACCAATCAAACCAGACACTTGGTTAAACTGAACAACTTCAGATCATGACATATGTCACAAGTGGAAGTGTGTAAGTTTCATTCAGTATTTAAACCAGGTCATCATAAAAGCAGGAAATCCTTTTGTTACTCTGTCACAATGTTAATGTCCTTTCCTGGGACATAAAAATGGGTCTCCACAAAATTGATGGCTTCCAAAGCTCAAGGTTGTAGACTGGGCAGTTTAAACTTTGTATCGTAAACTTTGATCTTAAATATCAAGCTACAGCCAACAACCAGCTTAAGTCCAAATACTGGAAACAGGGAAACACAACCAGCCTGACTCTGTACAAAGGTTAACAAAATCTGTCTACCAGTACCTCTAAAGCTTGTTAATTAACAGAATATGAAGTGTAGCCAGCTGTTTCCCCCTGTTTCCGGTCATTGTGCTATGCTAAGCTAAACTAACCGGCTGCCGGCTGTAACTTCATTTTTACAATACACAAATGAGTATAAATCTCCCATTGAATTCTCTGCAAGAAAGCAAATAAACATATTTCACAAAATGTCAAACCTTTTCTTTGACTGTTTCACATTATTACTGCAAGTTCAATAATACTATTTATACAACTAGAAGGGCACTCAGAGAGCGCAGACCTTCGCAAAGGCCTAGTCCAGAATTCTATGATATGCAAATCTGCAATCACAACCACTATAGGCCAATATATCTGGATATATTTCCAAAACTATAAGAACTAGTTTTTTCTTAGCCAATTTATTTAGCCCCCTTCCTGACAAACTAGCATGACATGGTTGGTACCAATGGATTCTTTCGGTCCTTAGGTCGGTAAAATTGAGCCCATTACAGCCTCTCAAAGACAGTAATGAATTTTATGTTTTGACCACTATTAACTAATCTATTTACCAGAAAAAACAGCAGTCTGTCCATTATGCACAATTTGAGAGTGACGCTGTGTAACACTAATACTATAAATACAACGTGATAATCACACAAACTGAACGTCGCCACTAAGTGTCTGTCTGAGGCCTCCCTGGTCTATATGTATATAGTTGTTCGGGTGGACAGGATGTAGGATTAGATTCAATGTCAGTGGGGGTCTGGGACCTTGTTGGTGAGGCTGACTGCAGAGGGGAAGAAACTGTTTTTGTGGCGGGAGGTTTTGGTCCTGATGGACCGCAGCCTCCTTCCAGAGGAGAGAGGTTTAAAGAGTTTGTGTCCAGCCTGAGAGGGACAACAATCTTTCCTGCCCGGCTCAGCATCCTGGAGGCGTACAGGTCCTGGAGAGACTGCAGATTTCAGCCAATCACCTTCTCAGCAGAGCGGTGATAATGCCACTGCTAAGGACAAGGGCAGACTGCAGCGTACCAGATGGTGATGGAGCAGGTCTCGATGGCAAAGTGTAGAGCTCCCTTTAAAGTCGTAGCCTCACCTAGTGGAAAAGTCACACCACACCACTGGTTACTAATGTGTAAAAGTGAAAAATAATTTGTGTATCTGCCCCATGATTCGGATCTGCTCCAACATTTAATGGGTTTTTCCTTGGCCCGTGCTTCACCCTTCTAGCATGTTTCATGAAAGTCGGGCAAGTAGTTTTTCCTACTCCTACTTTTCATAATCCTGCTCACAAACAAACAAACAAACCAACAAACATAAACCCTGCCGAAAACATAACCTTGGCACAGATTATAAGTAGTAGTGTAACTACTATTATATTTGGTAAGATTTATTTCACTATAACCTACAAAATCAGTAAGGCTTGCAGGTGTTATTCTTGCAGACAAAAAGAAGTGACTTAAGTAAAAGTCAACCTACAGGTCAGAGGAAAAGACGTGTGAGTAGAAATGCATCCAACGTCTGTCATAAAGACATAGGCGCGACCAGTAAATGAGCAACACTTCCTTTTCTCAGGAACAAGAAAACATCACCCAACTACCGCAGTGGAAACACTCACACTGTGTGTGTGTGTGTGTGTGTGTGTGTGTGTGTGTGTGTGTGTGTGTGTGTGTGTGTGTGTGTGTGTGTGCATGCGCGCACACAACTACACAACCTGGTTCAATGCATCTCTCCTTGTTCTCATACAAAGTTAATGTTTAATTGTGCACTGTTGCTGTGGAATAAAATTACATTACATTACATCAACCAAATAATCTTAAATTACTATATTATTTTAACTACATAGTAAAACCTCTGCAGATCAGTAAAGACCGGGTGTGAGATTCTGTTATAGGCTATTTGTTCATTCTGTCCTTTCTTTCTTTTAAATATCCATTACAGAGAGACAGGAAGTCGAACGTGATGCAGTGGATGTGATGCAGCAGAAAGTATGAGCCAAACTCTCACCAATGTCATAGTACTGGTACAGGATGTGTCATAAATCTTAGCCCAACAATTCCCCTGAACTTGTTTCTTACCAAACCTAACGCTAACTCATGTATCATAAGTTTTATTAAAGAAACCATGTGTTGTGTCCGTTGCTGACGTCAGTTAATTTACAGTAATACGTTTGGTTTGAAGTTACTTTTAATGTTTAAATTTCAGAGCAACAACACCATAAACCATAATACCATAACAACTGTTACTACAGCTTTTATAAATACTTCTGCATTACAACATAACATAGATGAATAATAGTAATAATGATTGTTGTACTTAATTGGCAAGTCACCCGCAGATCTGTAGCCCTGACATATTGGACCCTCACCTTCTTCTGTTAACAAAAACTCTGGTGCCACCTGGTGAAACAATTCACCTTTAAAGTCATTAGGCCTACTGTAATGTATCCTGTACTGCTTTTTTGTAAAAATTCACATTTCATTATGTGTTGTGTGAAAATGTTCATTTTTACTGTGGCATTCATGTTTTCAGTGTGTTAATTTTAATACTGTTAATACTTTTTTTGAAGCATTGGTTGCTTGTCTTCCCTTGATTACCAGCAAATTCCCTGGATTGTTTGTGATTGATGACAAAGGTAAGATATATTGCATTTTGGTAACACAGTTGCTTTAGTCACATATTTCATTGACGTTTTCTTCATGCAGAGCAGGATGACTGTTCCTGCCCCAAATGAGATCTGAGTCAACACATTTAGTTACTGTTGAGGTAAAACATGTGAGATCGTTCTTTAGTACCCATTAGTGGTTCTTGTCAGTGTGTAATTGATTATTTTGTTCTTTTCTTGCAGTGCTAACTTCTGTTGGGTTTTACCTACATCTTATGTCAGTGTTGGGTTATGGTGTGTCTATACTTACCATCTTCCAATTTAGTCCAATATCACAAATTTGACTTTCATTTAAGGGGTTTTACAGCATACAAAACCTTCTGTCCTCTGACCCTTGATTCGGATATGGAAAAACCTCCTGAAATAAACCCTATAACGGTGAAAAAATGGAGAGAAAAAAAACTCAAGAGACAAGGGATCCCTCTTTCAGGATGGACAGTGATGCAATATTTGTTGTGTGTGCAAAATAGACAAATATGGTAAAATTACAGTTTTGACACTGAGTATGACCATTTATAAATTGTAAACATGCATTAACCAACCTGTGTTTTCTTTGTCCCAGGCCAGAGCATTATCCAGAATGGGGGGTTGTGTGCCTGCTCAAAAGTACGGCAACCATAACCGCCTGAGTAGCAATGGCAGAAGTGGAGCGAATGCATCCCCATTATTCAACTGGGGGGAGCAAAGTTGGTTACTTTGTCTTTAAAAAAAAAAAAACTGATCATAAAAATCACATTTTTGGACCACCCTGCAAGTTGTTTCAAGCACACCCGTTGCTGATCATTTGCTTTGGCTGTCAATCCACAAAGGAGTCTTAACTGTTTACAAAGTTAAGAAACATGCCTGTGATCTTGGACTGAAAATAGGACATGGGAAAATAGAGGATGAATGCAGCAATTTGTTTTAAATTACTTTTTATCTGGGGGGAGGACCCCTAGACCCCAGGGCAATTATTATAGGCAACTTTTATAATTTTGCTCCCTCAGTTTAAAACAACCAGTTGCCCATAACGGCAGTGTTTGCACCTTTTTATCTGTGTGTGAGTGTAATATCGATTATTTTTCCATGCTCAAAATATCATCAAACTTCAACGGTAGCATAATGACGGTCCCTAAATGTTAACTGAAGCATTGAGAACTTTGTCAGTGTATGGGCAGTTTATTGAAAAGATAGATTATAAAGACACTCACGTTCATGTTTACATGCGGCCGCCTTCTTGAAAACCAGTCATGACTTACAGCTGGCGATGCAAACTAAAATCAAAAGCAATTTGCTCAATATATCTGAAATAATCGCACCAATGTAAAACATAACTTGTCTAGTGTAGGTCCATCTGGTCCCTCCGGTCTGGGTCGCCGTCTCCAATTTACCCTCATTATGCTACCGTTGAAGTTTGGTGATATTTTGAGCCTTTTTAGTGGTATAAATGGTGATTTGTTTTTACTTTCCCTGTGCCCCGAATACTAGCGTTGTAAGCTAATCAGCGGTCCGCGCTAGCTTCTTTCAAGCTACAGACACATTCGATTAGCATGAAAACATGTCCCAGAGAGCGATCGAGTGGGTACACATCTGTTATTAACCCCTAGGTACATTTTGCGCCGGAATTGTCCTTTAAGTGGACCGTTATGCAAACCGTCTCTGTAGTTCAACTAAACGGTCTGCTATTTCCTCTGTTTTCTGGGTTTTTCATTCACCTTCAAAACTGTGATAGACACAAAATTAGTCAAAGTGACAACTTATATTAAGTTGAAAACATGGCGTTGGGGGCTTATTTAAGCTTTTGGTTAAAACATTTCTAAAATGTAATAGACTTTTGCTCAATTTTAAATACAGCCTCATGTATATCAATTTGACAAAGTTGTCTCCATGAAAAGTTTCAGAATTCATTTTTGTATGTATGTAGTGACAAGAGTGTGAAAGAAAACTGACATTACTTTCTAGTATGTGAGGTTGCAATAATTTAAAAAATAACACATGTAATTTGCCAGTCACCACTGAAGTAAACTAAGTACTCTTATAGACTACACAAGGAAACATTCAGCCTTGACAGAGTGGGAGGTGGAAAGCTTAGAACTATGAAGAAAGTGACAGTGTACCTCCACCAAGAATTAATAATTGTTGCTTAATGGGAAACAAATTTGCTTTTACAAGGGTAGTTCTCACTTCTCAGGTGGAAATAAGTAGCAGGGTGATTCTGAACAAGAGGTCATGAGTTCCCATAAATCTCAGAAAAGATGTCGCAGAGTAAATTATTATACGTTCCTGGTACATTCAGCCATATGCTTTAACATGTTTTTTTTGCAGAGCCAGGGAAAGCCACAACATGACCTCATTTAATTTTCTAAATATTCAGCCATGATCGACTATCAGCACACTGCCAGCAGAGAAGACTTTTGCTCAGAGGGTGTGTCTCACGTTTCACTTTCATCGAAGCAGACGTTGGTTAATATTAACTACAGGTATCAGCTTGTTCAGGTGAACAGTGTAGCTTTGTTAGTATGAAGATAAATGTCTTGCCACCACACCGTGTTTGTATGTGTCTACAGTGAGCCAGTTGGCAGCTGCTAGGGCCAATCCCTTTTCTACGTGGGTTTACAATCACTCTGTGCTGTTTTAGAGAGCACGGGCACTGCATGAGATATAGGGCAGGAAGAGTACACATTTTAATCAAAAGAATGGCAAAGCACTGGCTCATAGTGTATCTGTTGAGTTTCTGGCACCTCCAGACTCTAAATGTTGCAGCTTTCAATCTGGACACCCAGAGTGTGCTGCAGAGAAATGGAGATCCAGGAAGCCTGTTTGGATTTTCTGTTGCCTTTCACCAGCAGCTGAACCCGGCCAGAAAGAATCTGTGAGTGAAAGTTATAGTTATTTGATTAAGTTTGAGTAAATTGAATAACATTTTGCATCTGTGTCTTACCGCTTGAGTTATTTTTTCCCCTAGATTGCTGGTCGGAGCACCACGGTCAAAACACCAGAACCAAGTGAATGTTACAGGTGTTGTTTACCAGTGTGATCTGACTACATCTGACCACTGTCAGCCCATTGAGTTTAATAACGAAGGTTTGTTTGCTTTTTTTTTTTTTTATTCATCTTTATGTGCTTTTAATGTAATGTAATCGATTATCGTAAGTACAATATTGAGGTATGTACTTTTGAGTATATTCATGCTGGAAATATTATACTCTTTACTCCACTACATATATTTGACAGGTTGGCTACTTTTCAGATTGAGATTTTATATTAACATTTGATAACCTTCTTAAATAAAATGCATTGTTAAAAATTAAACAATGGTTTCCAGCCCAAAAGCAGTGTCTTCTGATTGTCTCAGGTTTCACATGTCTGAGTGGTTAGCAGATCCACCAAAGAGTGTTTTTCCCTTCTAAACCTCACGTTTTCCTTCCTTTTTTCCAAATTCTCACAAAGAAATCAAAGTTAATGAAAAGTCTATAAAGTAAATACAGATTTGTGTTGCAGCACTTTGTTTTTCTCTTTCCTCTCACATTAATCATCTCAGGCATCTCACAAAGTAGGTCACAGTAGCTCCACCTCAACCAGCTACAAAAGTAAAATGCTGCTTAAACATTGATTCATCAGTATTAATCTAATGCCATACAATATATCAGTCACGCAGAATTTTACTGCAAAAGGTGCACTTTTACTTTTGTGACTTTAAGTACATTTTGCTGACAATACTCCATTACATTTACTCAAGCAGGATTTTATATGTAGGACTTGTTGGGCTATTGTAATGTTTGTACTTTTTAAGTAAAAGATCTTGAGTACTTCTTCTGAATGTAATCATAGTGACATTGCGGCCGCACAGTGAGCTTTACATGTTCATTTTTCCAGAGTTCCTTGATAGTAAAGGCATAAACAACCAGTGGATGGGAGTTAGAGTGACGAGCCAAGGTCCTGGTAAAAATGTAATGGTAAGCGAAACACACCCCATTCAAATAATAAAACAAAATCTGTCAAATCAAGAAGTCATTTCACCACATCTTTCCCTTGTAGACCTGTGCCCATCGATACCAGGAGTGGAGTCCGAGTCCGAGCCTTTATGTCCCTCACTTGGTGACGGGTCAGTGTTACCTCTTAGGAGATGACCTGCAGGTCGGGAAGGAAGAGAGGACGTGGAGGAGGGTAGTTTGTGACTCTGAGCACCTGACCAGACGTCAAAATGACCATGAGTGGTTTGCATACTGCCAACAGGGTCATGGAGCATCTTTTGCGAAGGACAACACATCTCTGATATTCGGAGCGCCAGGAGCGTACCAGTGGAAAGGTCAAATAGAGCAACATCTCAAGTGTTTGTTTCATCAGCCAAAATTAACAAGCATAGTACAGAATATGCCTAGTCCTGACAGACTGATTGGAAATTAGCTTTATTTAAATTTTTCTATCTTTCATTGCATTCTAAGAAACGGAGACAATTTATTATTTTTTTATTTTATTTTGAATTGCACTTTCCAACATTAAACCCAAAGGATAAAACTGGTCCCCATAAAAAGATCAGAATCAACAGTACTTAATACACTTTGGCTTGCCTGTAGTTTGCAGACACAAAGAAGCGTAGATATAAATCTTTAAAAATGGGCGACAAATATATTCTAAGGCCAAAAATTTCCTTAAACAGCTGGGTACTTTATTGTTTAATAAATGTGACTCGAACAGGAGTATTGCATTTGTCTGTTTGTTTGTTTTTGCCTGAAGTGTAAGCAATATTTATATTTGACCTTCCATCAAATTATAAATGCACTTATTAACATTAATTTGATCATTTCTGGCCCACAATGACATGCATTACAATTTACATGCTAAAATAGACCTTACAATCCTTTTTCCCATGATGCATTTTAAGTTTTATCATTCTGTGTTTGCTCGCTGTGTAAAGGAATCGTACGAATGGAGCACTTGGACAACCAGGGCATCATCGGTGCCGATGGTCGTGAGACTGGAGATATTGACAAGTTTGACTCGAGACTCATTCCTCTCCAAAGCAACAGCTACTTGGGTCAGTTACTAGTCTGTTCGGAGTCAGTACTTTAACAAGTTTGATCTTTATTCCTTTTATAGGGTATAAAACCTTCTCATAAACAGCTTTATATTCTGTCCTCCAGGATTCTCCACTGACTCTGGTATGGCCCTCATCAGACAGGGTGAGCTAACCATCGTATCAGGAGCGCCCAGAGGAGGTTACAGCGGACAGGTGACATTTCTTAAGGCAGACCCTGTGGCACAGAGAAGTTTGTCTGTGGAGTTAGTCCTCTCCGGTCCGGGCCTGGCCTCCTCCTTTGGCTACGATGTAGCAGTGGTGGATCTCAATGGCGATGGGTATGTTTATTTTAGACTTCTATTCAATTACTTGATTTGCTTTTTGCATGGTCTAAAGAGGTTGATGAGTCCATCAATCCTACAGTTTGGTTCAAAGTAAAATCCCATTATGACTGTCTAGACTGACATGACATGATTTTTATGGTTATTCATGGTTATGATTTTATTACTCCATGACCTTATATCAGCACCAGCATTAGGTCAAATATTGCCCTTTAAAAGTAAAAAATGAATGGCCAGATTTCCGTGGAATTTGCTGCAGATTAGTGTAGCATGACCATTTCTTGTCATTTGCACACAAGAAATATCCAAATCTGGAATGAATGCCATGAAAGTTACTGACCACATCCATGTCCCCCCAAAGGATACAACCTTTCCATTTTGGGCATTCCATGAGTTTTATTCTAGCACCACACTCCGAACAAAACACAATATCAAATATATTACACCCAGGCACACAATCTTCATCACATACCCTTTAGTACACAATTCATATCACTACTTTAGCATTCTGCAAAGACAAACTGTCTTCCTCTTTGTTAAATTTATTACTGTTAATTATTGTATTGTGTTGTTTGGGTATGTGCAGGTGGGAGGACCTCGCTGTTGGAGCACCGGAGTTCTTTGTTAAAGATGGTTTGGTTGGAGGAGCAGTCTACATTTATATCAACAGTAAAGGAAAAAACTGGGAGAAGATTGTTCCAACTCAAGTTCTTGGACATAAAGATTCCATGTTCGGCCTCGCAGTGGAAAACATAGGAGACATCAATCAAGATAGTTATGGAGGTTGGAACGTTTTATTATCAAATATCAAATCATTTTTTCTAGTTGACACTTTAAAGTGAGACTATGTAACATTTGTTATTTGAACAGTGGCCTCTATGGACACAAGGTGCAAATACAGGATATGTAACTTCCGGTAATTCTAAAACATACAGCAATATCCATCTTAAGTTTGCTTACATCCGTCAACGTGACCCACCATTAGCTACTGGTCATACCAGACCAAGAAAACTGTAGTAGCATAATCCCCTGAGTGTACTGAGATGAGCAAAGGAGCGTTTTATTTGTTATGAATTGGACTTTTTTTTAAGAGGAAGGATGTCTTATTTCTTCTCAAAAGCTAAAGTTTTACTTTAAAGCTTAAAAACATCCTGAATAAAAGAACACACACACTCTAAGTACTGTAATCAACTATATCAAATAATGTAGTGTAATTATGAAATAACTTTTTCATCCAAAAAGGGCATTTTTGAGTCCAGTTTGGACTTCATTTTGGGATACACTTACTGTCTTTGTCTCCCATTCATGTTGTTGCCCCACTTTGTTTTTATGTGAATCTTTGACAGATATTGCCGTGGGGGCACCATATGATGGTTCAGGTCGAGTATACCTTTACTACGGCTCATCAGATGGAATCAACAAAAAGCCAGCGCAGGTGGGGTTCTTCTGAAAAGGTCACTAGTTCAAATCTGGTACTTGGAACTATTTAGCAAAACAGATCGTTAAATTACATTATACAACAAGTAGATCCAACCAGACAATCTGATTGGTAGACTAAACATTTAGAACATGCTCAAATCAGCATGACCGCACACCCAGAGCCATTTGAGCACAACTGGCGCATCACTTAAAATATCACTCCGCAAGTTCTGTGTTCTGTCTGTGCATATGGACTTGAAATAAAAAAAAAACTGTTTAAAAACATTTGTATTCATGTAATGTTAGTTTAATTCAGGAACCACAGTGGAACACACACAAGCTCTCCAACTAGTATATAAAGTGATTCATCTCATCAGATTAAACAACTTATTTATGTTATAACGCCGGTGATGGCTCTATCTTGAAAATAGCTGCTAAATGTGATTTTTGCGGATGTACAGGAGCTATATCTGTCGATGGACAATGGAGAAAAAAAATTCAGCGGATATCTTAGTTTTATAACAACGTTAGCACAGCAGTTTGGTGTTTATATGTGCGGCAGTTATTCAGTTTGGGAAATCCTACAATCTCTATAAAGCTAACGTAAACTTAAGCTGACCAGCTAACGTTTTGCAGGGACAGGAAATCATCTGTTTGAAGTTCGCAGACGTTTAGTATCTAAATCTATCCATAGAAAAACATTTTTTAGCAGATCTTATAACAGGATAGAGCTAGCAAAGCAGGTTGGTGTTTATATTTGCAGTAATGTTTCAGTGTGGGATATCCGACGATCTCTACAAAACTAACGTTAACTGTTGCTTTTTTTTATTTTGAGAGCAAATTGATTTAAGCTATTTATTGCAATTTAGATTTAACGTCATTATTGGCACGACAGTGATGTGGCTAGAACCGGGGCGCTTGCAAAGAGGTTCGTATTCAACCCTAACCCTAATCCTTGACCCTAACCCTAACCCGAAGGTTAGTGCTTATTACTTAATTCTTATATTGCGACCTGTTCAGGTACTCTCATCGGGAGCCAATAAAGTTTCTCTGTTTGGATATTCTCTGTCTGGCAACTTGGATGTGGATAACAATCAGTACCCTGATCTGGCTGTTGGATCTCTGTCTGATTCTGTCTTTGTTTACAGGTAATTTTACAGCTGCAGCAACACTTAAAAATAAATATCAGTTTGATATTCTTTTTTTTTTTAGTACACCAAGTGTCTATTACAATCAAAATGTTTTTATGAAGTATGTAGGTGATGATTCAAATATATAATGTAAATCATACAACCCAATAAAGAAACCTCAGGACCAGGGCTGAAAACTTCTTTTGAGCTTTATGGTTTAACTTGACATTAAACACATCCCAGAACAGATTTACAGATTAAACCCCATTTGTATAGACTTAGTTTTCATCATTTTGTCTTTGTTTGTATCCTACATGTTTAAATTAGTTTGATATATTTTCCTTTAACTTTCCCCCCAATATATACTTGCTTTTTATGGCTTTGAAATGATTCATATATCTATTCTTGTATTAGGCCATCTTGGGGAGCACTGTGATGACTCTGTTATTTGAAGGGTATATTAATGAATATCACTGGCATCACTACAATGCAATCTACAATCCACACACTGCATGGTGTTATCCCTCTGTTTCATTGTCAAAAGTACAACTTATGTCCCACTGTTTTTCATGTTTCTTACAACTTTTATGTCTTCTGATAACAAATCTCAAACCAGTGAACTTATTCAACTGTTTGTTTCAGAGCAAGACCAGTGGTCACTGTCAGCAGCTCTCTGAAGGTAACACCAACTGATATAGACATCAAAAATGAACAATGTGATAAACGCACATGGTAAGATAAACAAAAACATAAATGTCAGCGTGATCCAACTGCAACCTTATTGGCTTTTAATCCAATGTTTCTTTGCACAAATGTCTGTAAAGTAACTTTGCAGCTCTGGCATGCTTCACCTACACAGCACATCCAGCATCGTTTAACCCTAAACTGAGTAAGTCTCCTTTTCAGTTCAGTATTCTTCACACTAAATATAATGGTTTGGGGCTTTTAATTTCTTTGTAACATATGTGCGTTTGAAAATAGATTTATGGATATACCATAGAGTTAAAGAGCTTTTTCATAGATTGTGTACAAGTTAGATTCTTGGTTGACAAGGTAGCTCCAGATTAGATTATTGATTACAAAGATACTGATGTCAAATTTAAGGTAACAATGTTTTTTTAAATAGACATACTCAAATTTAGACAACACACAACACCTCAGATATTGTAAACAAATAGTTATTATTTGCACTAATATTAGTATTTGTGGAAGAAAAAGTTCTCTCAGGTCCAATTCAGTGGCTGGTTCAGATGAGTTTTATTCACTGTGCAGTGGAGAAGGAAGCTCTCAAGAACCTATAGGATTCTCTCTGACCAGATTGAGTTTTCTGGTCAGGGTTTTATACAAAGCAACAGAATATCAAAAGGCATTCACTCACAAAACTATCAGAATAGATTTACATAGACCCAGTGCTGTCTGCTCAAACTATTGAAAAGCGGTCTTTTGTTTAAACGAGGTGTGAACACACTGGAACCGATTTGGACAGTCCTTAATTTGAATGAAGTGTGAACTCTGCTGGAGTGTGGCTCCAGCCCTTGAACAAAAGGTCTCACCAACAGTGACCCAAGTCAATGCTTTGTTTTAACACTAAAGCTATACAAACGGCAGACCGACTTAATTAACACAGGAGACACTAAAATAATTGTTGTTCAGAGAAAATAATAGGAACTTAATCAGTGAGCAGGAAAAAGTATATCAAGATAAAGTAAGACTAAAACTGTTAGGTAATTAATTTTCTTCTACATATTACTGGCAGTAATAGTAGCTGCTAGAAGAAGTTGTAGAAGGGTTTGTGGCAGCAATAATGGTGGTAGTGGTTGATGTGATAATACTACAGTAGTGGCAGTAGTAGTTTGTCACACTTTAAGTGTTAGTAGTAAGTAATAGGGCTGCTGGGCGGATCATTGGTGTCCCACTCCTGGACATTTACCAAACCCACAAAGCAACCAGCATTGTGGGTGACCTCAATGATGTACTAACGTTTCCTTCACAGTGATTGACTACACTTTTGAGGTCGATGCTGAAAGGAGAAAAGCGAGGCTTCCTCCCAGAGTGTTTTTTCGGGGTTCTTCTCGAGGAAGACTGGAGCTGCCTGGACAGAAGAGACAAATCTGTACTGACACCCAACTCCAACTTCTGGTACTGTTTTATTGTGCAATGTCCTTTTTATTGAGACCTATCAAACACCAGACTGTACACATAACACCTAAATAAAACTTTTTTGTTTCAGCGTGATATCAAGGACAGGCTGCACAGTATTCCTGTCTCCGTCACTATGTCTCTGTGGAACTCCAGTCAAACAACCAGGACGAGTGCAGATCTGCCCGTCCTTACTCCTGTCCTCAACCTCTTCCAGCAAAAGAGCACTGACTCAGCGGTACGAGTGTATGCCTATATCTGTCCATATACCTGTTTGTCTTTAGAAATGTATGAGAGAACTTTGTGTGAGAGATATAAGAGGATAACAATCTAAGATTGTAAAAGTTTAAAAATGTCCAGAAAGAATTTCTGCTCCGTTGTTTTTCACAGATTATCTTAATAAACAAGGGCTGTGGCAGGGACAACATTTGCCAAAGTAACCTAGAGTTACAGTACAAGTTCTGCTCGAGAAAAACCCAAAATAATCAAGATGTTTTCAAATCACTCGCCAGGTACATAACTAAGAGGACAACACACACAAAGCAATACATGTAATCAAACTAACACTCTCAAAGCAAACGGCATATTAATTTGGGATTGTGTCATGTCTGTAGAGAGGATGGTGTTGCAGTCATCACTCCTTCTGATGAAGCTATAGCATTAGAGATCACTGTGACTAACAGAAATGGGGATGACGCCCACCAGAGTCGTTCAGTCATCAGCCTCCCGGATACTCTTCATTACTCTTCTATTGTCTACAGTACAGTATCGGTAAGTATTCTGTAGTAGAACATTTAAAAAAAAATTATTGGTGGCAAATGTGAAATATCAGGCAATGTGGCAAAGTCCTGCATTCAAAACTAAAAGTACAACATTTGGTTTTAAACTATATTAAAAGCACTCCAATGCGCAATGTCTCCTTTCAGAATAGTGTGTGTTATTTGGTGTTAATAGTGATACATTAATGTGTAAATCACTTCAATGTTGCAGCCGGTGAAGGTGGGGCTTTATTTTATATTCTGCAGGGTAGCTTGTGAATTGACCCCGGGGATTAAAGTCTTGTCTTATCTTAACCTATAATAATACATTATAATGTATTTGTTAATTATATTTTGTATTATTAATCTCAATCCACAAAAAGTTATTAAATAAATGTAGTGAAGTAAAAAGTACAATATTTGCCTCTGAAATCTAGAAAATTAAAATACTCAAGTACAAATTTGACCGTAAGTGCAGTAGTTGAGTAAATGCACTTAGTAACTTTCACACTTGGATTTCCTAAACGCTTTCTGTGTTCATTCAAATTCAGACAGATGTCCTTGTTTTCATGCATTTGTTTAACAGGAAACACAAGTGAGTTGTACAGCCAATGACAAAGGTACACTTATAAACTGTGAACTGGGGAATCCACTCCAAAGAGATGCTGAAGTGAGTAGCACTAGTGCTTAGTTTCCTCCACGTGTTTGCATTAGCATCTGCATGTACTGTATGATGGCTATTTTGTTCCCTTCAGGTTACTTTTTATGTCATACTCTTAACATCCGGCATCTCACTGAGTACAAAAGACGTCAACATCACCCTGCAACTTGAAACGTAAGTGGCTTGATCAGTTACCGATCAGTGGGCTGTAGATATATGAATTAACCTTATTCTGTTATTCCTGTGATGCAGGACAAGTACACAGACCATACAACCAGTTGAGGCTTTAGCGAAAGTGGTTTTTGAGCTGGAGCTGCAAGTATATGGGTAGGTACTAGATTGTTGTTTTATATTGCCTTGTACATAGTTATTTATTGTTTTTACATATATATCTTGGGTCATTTCATTATAAATTACCCCCAGCGTTTGTATTTATGCTATTTGTAAGTGGAGAATGACTTTTTTTGTTGCAATAAAATATACAAAGTGATTTTTAAAAAGCTATTTGCAAAATCTTCAAGCTTGAAAACTGTTTTAAATGCTTTGGAATGATCAAAGAATAATGTCATAGACTATCTTCTTATGTTTGTCAGATTAGCCAGGCCCTCTCAGGTGTCACTTGGCGAAAACTTGAGGGGTGAGAGTGCCATAAAATCAGTGAATGAAATTGGAACTCCAGTTCAATATGAATTTAGGGTGAGCCATCACATGACACACACACACACACACACACACAAACAGGTCAAAGGAAACTGTTCTAATATCTTATTTTTCGACCAGATAATAAATTTGGGCAGACCACTGAAATCTTTCGCCAATGCATCACTAAACATCAACTGGCCAAAGGAGAACTCTGTAGGAAAATGGCTTCTGTACTTGACTCAGATCAGTAGTAAAGGTGTACAGTCGGTCCACTGCTCACCTGTAAACGAGGTCAATCCACTTAAACATGTTGAGGTAATAAATGCCCCAAACAGTTTTGTTTTCAAAATATAAGCAATGCCTTTAAACACCTCTAACCTGGTAATGTTTGGTTTTAAGGGTTGGCGTGACCCCTCGAGGAAAAGACGCGAAGCGGAACACGAGGCTCTCTCTACTGATGGATTCCCATTTCTTCCAAAGAGAAGGAAATACAAAACCTTTGTAATGAATCATTATTATGGCGCTCAAAGGTTTAATCGCCGAAAGAAAAATGCTGTAGCAAAATTTTAAATGCTTTTACTGGTCTGAACCTTTGCTTTGCTGCGCTTTTGTATTCACTAAAGGGAATGTCAAGAAATATACTAATCTGTGAATCTATTAGATGTCAAACGTCAGTCTCAGGCCTGCTGTGCTCCCTTTCAGAGCTGTTCAGATGGACTGAAGTGTGTTCAGATACGCTGCCCTCTGCTGGGTTTGGACAGTACTGCAGTAATGGTTCTTAAGGCGCGCCTCTGGAACACCACTTTTACAGAGGTGACTTATTTCTGTAAAAACACCTTCCTCTATTGTTTGATGAAAATTACTCAGTTTTGTTGCTTCAAGATCTTGATTCCAAGAATTATTCAAACTGACCTGTAACTTTGTGGCTCTTTGTTGCCAACCTGTCCAACATTACTCACTTTGCTTCTCGTATAGGATTACAGCTCTTTGAACTACCTAGACATTGTTGTGGATGCTACTCTGAGTTTAACAAACTCTCCAGAGAATATTGGACTTAAACCAAAAAATCCTGGGACAAAGGTGAAACCATAAGTGTTTTTGATTTTCTAAAATTAAATTACTTTGTGTTAGAGGACAAATCTACCTTTTGGGCTTAGATAATCGTTAAAATTCCCAGCTTAATTTTGCAATAAATACCATCACACTGATGAAACTAACATGACAAACAGGTGAACCTACTTACGTCTACTGTCTATATCCGCAGGTAAAACTGACAGTGTTCCTCGAGAGGAAGGCTGAATATTTCACTAAAGTTGCCTGGTGGATAATCTTCCTGACGGTCATTGCATTGCTCCTGTTGTTGGCAGTTCTTGGCTTCTTGTTGTGGAAGGTAACATAGAAATCTAAAATAGCGTTTCGGTTTTTGTTTTTTAGAACTGTGGTGAACTAATGTCTCTGTGGAAGAATGATTGCTGAGACTGGCATTCCATGTATCAAAGTACTAAGATTCATATTTTTTGAAGTTTTTATTTTTTATTTAATTGATCCAGTTGTCTATTTAAATGACCTGATTGTTCCAGTTTTACAGTCTACCATCATGATATTACAAGGCATTGAATAATCAGTCTGAAATTTTACAGTAAAAACTCATCAATTCCATTTCTAAAAGTAGTTCAATTTAATGATCTCAATGCTTTAATATTTACAATCTGCTCCTTTAAAGTTTGATGTAATACACAGTATAGTTATTCTTCATGAGTAATCTACATACTTACATACATACGTTGATTGCCTCGTAATGTGAAAAGCATTCAAGTGAAGTACAGATAAAGGTAGTACTGAGCCATTTTTGTCACTGATGCATTATAAATTAATTCACTTAACTTTTTTCACCAGCTTTTTTATGTACTGCCTCAGTAAATGTAGCCTGTTAATCTGAGTAGTCTGTAAATCTGAATTCAATGTTATGTATTGACTGATTGTATATTCTCTGTCCTTGTCAGCGTGGATGCATCAACTGCCTCGCTCAGAACAAGAAGCCCTCACATGATGGAGATCCAAACACAGAGACCGCTCCCCTTAAAGGCTAAAATGAAACCAGAGACCCTAGCGGTACGAGACACATGTCACCTTATGTTATGTTAACCGTATGATTCTGGCTCAAATATACTAGTGCAGAATTACATGAAAAATACATGATGATTTGTTGGGACATCTTTGATGTAGAGCCTTTTCTGTATTTATTTTTTTCGGCATGTTTTTGCTACGTTATTATAAAATAAGAAAAAAAATACAAACATATTTAGAGTTTTTTTTTAATGAAGCAGAAAATATCACTCGTTTGATACCAAAAAACTGTTACAACATGAAAAAAGTTGTGCTATACTTTTACCATGAAGGAATGTGCGAGTGGTGGGGATGGATGAGGGGTCGTACTACAGAACAATTTACCTGAAATAGAATTTAAATATTGCAGCCACCACATCCTAATCTGACTGCTGATCATTAGAAAGCACATATGATTACAATGTTGTTGTCTTTGAAATACTGTTTTCATTTGTAGTTGTGCAACATAATACTGTGTTTGTGGTGAAGGGAATACAAGGACCCTACTGACACTAAAGGGTTTCATTCCAAAATTTGACAGAAACTCAAATAAAAACTTAACAATTAAACTGCTAGCAACATTTTAGAATAAAACCCCTCTATATTTTGTACAGGTGCAATAGCCCATTTGACAAGTGTACTTCTGTTTCAACCAAGTGAATTTCACGATTCCTTATTCAGCAAGGTGTCCTTTCACAGCATCTATACATTCTTTTAATATCCTCCATCTGCTCTCTTTTTGGGACCCTATCAATTGGCTTTCATCATCTTTAACAAAACAGTTCATCATGTTTATTTGCTTTCTTGCCAAGATTTGGAACTGGAGCTAGCAGTTGGTTAGCTTAGCATAAGGGTCTCCACTGGTTACTTGGCAATTGCTCCAAGCCAAGAAATAGTCCATCACGTAAAACCACAACTTGTTGATTTTACACATTTTGTTTTTACAGATTAAACAAACAATCCACAATGTGTTAATTAGTAAGGTGCTGATTGGCAGATTTTGTTACCTTTGGACAGAGCCACGGTAGCCGTTTCCCCGTTTCCAGTCTTTATGCTAAGCTAACTGGCTGCACCTTGACATTTACAATACAAACATGGCAACACTCTTCTTATCCAACTCTCAGCAAGAAAGTGAATAAAAGTAAAAAAATTTAAAAAAAAATAAAAAACTACTTTATTGTCCTCTCTGTCCATGGATGACCAATCCTCACAAGTTTTTTTTTTTCCTTCTTGAAAATTCTTTGATTTTTACCTTCGCTCAAACACATTCAGCATATGAAAATTAAGAGCCATCGTCTCTTAGTTGTCTTTCCATTAACATTCAATTAAATTTTATGCCACATCATGACCTCGCCTACTGTTTTCATCATCTTTTGTTGCTTTTAGGAAAGATAAGTAGAAAAGCATGTTATTAAAAAAACATCCCAAAAATCTTCTCAACATGACCTCAGAACCAAGAACATACAACAAACAATATGAAAACCATCATACAAACAAACACACACACACTGCTCCTTAACAATCTCTGGTTAAGGCTAAAATATTTATAGCTGGTCTTGTGTCCCATTATTTTATGTTTTCTTGTGATTTGTTCAATAACAATATTTTTAATATTTAAATGATTGGTTTACGATAAGGATCAATACATACACTATCTTTCCTTTTTTTTATCTTTTAAAAAGATAAAAACACTTGCTTCAAAAATCACAAGACAATGAAATATATTACAAATAAATTAATAACCAATATATTACATGAATCAACCCCTTGTCACAAGTTACCCCAAATTAATTTGAGCTTTTAGTTACATTCAAAATAAGCCCCTTGTTTGGTTTCAAGAGTCACACTATTAACTCTTTCTCCAAGCCAAAATATGGAGGTTTAATTAAGCCAGTAAATTAAATCTTACTACGTCCACAAACAATTAACCACAACCGCATTGAAATCAAGATCAATGATAAATGAATGAACTTAATTCATGAGAAAGGCAGCAAACAAACTCACTCAGATCGAATCAGCTGCTCACTGAAACGCCACAGTTATTAACCGACACGACTAACCTCCATCTCACCAAACACATGACACCATGACACATGAGCTTCTTCACTCAGACATGCTGCCAATTCATTTGCTGTTGTACTTTTAGTTTCTCTTTCAGACTCCTATGTTCCAGTACTACACACCATTCAGTATCAAGACTCCAATAGGTCAAACAAATGGCACTACAAAAATGGCAGTACTTATTAAGTATTGTTTGTAATCATCAATGCCTGGTAATACCTTTTGGGCAGTAGGAAAACTATTCACTTTAACCTATATTTTTGTTGTTGCTGTAAACAGATTTTCAATTATTGCTAAATTAGACTGTTTGTTTTTGTTTGCTTTTCTGCTGGTGCAACCAAATGGAATGACTTTCATTGTTTTTCATAATGTGCTTGAGACTCCAGCATGACAGACAACTTCCAGCTCCAGACTGTAATAACCAGCTATCTCCACATGGGGGCAACAGTGACCATGAAAGGCAAAGACAACAAAGGAACCAGGGAGAAAGAGAGCTGGCTGGTTGCAGATTTGACCCGTCCATGACCGTTGTTTCTGTTCCACTTGGACCCGTTTTTCTCTCGGACTCGAGGCGGCTTTGCAGGGTTGGAGGCGGGGTTGTGAGGGGGTTTGTTGTAGGGTGGGGAGTAAGGCCCATAGCCGGGCCAATCATCATTGTACCTTTCACCCTGATCTCCTGAGCCACTGCCCTCCTCACCTGGATCAAGGAAAAAAAAGAAAATTATGACCGATATAAAACAGTTCATACTAATTTAGTGGATAAGTTCGATCGATGCATCACTTAAAGGTGCTCCAAGCGATGTTGGGTGATGTCACTTCTTGTTGACGTTCGAAGTATTGTCAAACAAAACGGAGGCTAGCTCGCCCCTTCCTCCTCCTCATCCCGTCCCCTCCCCCTCCCTTCCGCGCACTAACCCCCCCAGCCCCCACCCCAAAATCCTTCTTGTCGGTTATTGGCTGGAACGTTGTTATGTTTCGTGGTGCAGGTTGCGCAGTTTGTTTTTGTTTCCGTTTGTGGAGCCTAGGCTGTCTACAGAGACCGCGTTTTTTCACAGTGTGTTCAGGGGACAGGCAGCTAGTGAATAGTGAGGAGATGTTTGCCGTATGTGACAAAAAATGTTGTAGCCTAAAAAACGTGTGACATCGCTTAGAGCACCTTTTAATAAACACAAATATATAGACTGACTGTCCATGAAGTCCATGTCCTGTCCACTCTGAGCGTGTCTGAGTTTGTTGGTCACCACCCTCAGCTCCATGATCAGCTGTCTGGTCCTCACATCCGGCTTGGCAATGTCCACTTCCACCTCAGGGTTGTTGATCTGGCTGACCAGCCCGTCGCCCGTCACATCCGGGAGGTACCTGCACACATACACAGCAATTACTTATTTAAGCTTAAAGCACCTTTTGTATTCCATACAAATATGGATTTATTGAACTGCATGTTATTTTTGATTCGCTAACAGCATGGCTCTTTGGTCCACACTGAAATGTCTCAACAGCTGTTGGATGGTCCCAATTCATGAATCCTACGGACTTTGGTGATCTCCTAAACTTGAGGTTCACATTTTTGTTTCAGAGTAAAAATGTCCTGTAGTTGTCTTGACATACATGTCCCCCTCAGGATGAATTGTGGCGAGTTTGGTTATACGTTTTACTTTACCGCTTTTTATTTAGCACATCAAATTTTAGCTAACATGCTAAAGACGAGAAGATGACAATGGCAAACATACCTGCTCTGCATCAGCATCATTGTCTTTCTGAGCATGTTACCATGGTGACGTTAGCAGTAGCACCACTGTATCTAAGTACAGTGTCACAGAATCTTTTTTGGAGGTCTGTTAGAAACACTGCGGCCCATAAGTTGTACAATATCTAGGGAACAAACTGCACCATATTTTCTTCAAACTGCATATTAGAATTTCCCAAATGTATTTTTACCAATGTTTTATAATAAAAACAAGTACTTTTAATGTATTAACTCAATTATTTTAGCATTGCATAATTGTGATGTGTAGGATATGTTAACATTTTGGCAAAGGCAATTATAGTAGTATAACATTTTATACCAGCCCATGTGGCTGCAGTCCCACTTTGTGATTTAAGCTGCTGAGGTGGGTGTACCTTTACATAAACCTGTTTCCTATTGCATGAACATCATAGACACAAAATCCTCCATTATGCGGACTTGTTTTTCCTCTCACAGCACACAGACACAGACCTGCACAGTGTCTCTACATCGGCCTGGATACATGGTGTTGGGCTGCCTCTGTGTGCATAAAAGCAAGCAGACCCACGCAGAGAGCATGTGGGTGACTATCAGTGGAAAAATTAAAAAGGAACTTGGTTCCATCTGTTGCATCCTTCCACCTCTGCACCATCACTACCTCCTCCACCTCTACCGAACCCAACCCTCCGTCCCTCCACTCTGATCTCGCTCACCTCCCCCGGGTCTGCCCGTTCCAGCAGCGGTCCTCATTAGTGACGTCAGCAGCCATCTTCTCATCGTTGCAGATGGTGTGTGGGAGGGACACCCAGAAGCTACGCATGGGCCGCAGTCGCTCCTTTAGCTCGGTAACCTACACGGAGGCGGAAAGAAATTGGTTGTGTTGTGACTCAGACCTGGTTTTAAAGTATCCTTGTTTGGTATGGCTGGCTGGAGGAAGCATATTGAAGCTGCAGTGCTGACGTTGGCCAAAGTGAAAAACTGACATGACACTGCTTCGGGTCAGTTCTTAAACCACATGTCTTTGATGTTTCATAAATAGATGATGAATATCTACCATCCTCTTTCTACCTCCTCTGCTCTTGGCTTCATTTATTGCCCAGCACTTCTTTAAGTTCAGTACCACTCTGTGGTCACAGGAGTATTGTCTGGGCTCTGACTGCTGCACTCTGTATTATTAGTTTCTTTTACCAAGCTTAGACTTATTTGTTGTTTGTCCTCTCTTTGTTTCCTGCTCAGTTGCTATGTCTGAATCCTGACTCACACACAGTGCAAACATTTTGACATTCTTTATTGGGGTTTCAATATATACTGTATATAATAACTTGAAAATCACACTCAACCCGAAGATGACCTGCACAAAACAATCTTTTTGAGTACTTAAAGCTGCACTAATCAATACTTTAATACAACAATTGGTCAAATTACCATGTGTAATGTTTAAAGAGTCGCTCGTAGTGATGAACCCACAGAGAGTTATCACCAGACTGTAGTTTCGCTTAGCTTTACAGAGAGTTTTTCAGCTCATTGTTTTGGTTTTCTGGCATGCAACTATAATGTCAAAAAAAATAAAACTTGTCCAAATTAAAGCTAATGTTACGGTGTCTGCTGGATATGTGACAGCCACTGTTTTCTGACTAGTTTTAAAATTTCTGAAGATGATAACATGTAAATGTTGTGTTTGGAGCTTGGTGTCCTGGCCAAAAATCCATTAATGTAAGTTTAAACAGTTTTAAGTGCACTATATTAAAGAATATGAATGGATAAGTAGCTGCGACACCAAGTATACACAGGGTATGTCTCCTCCTCACCAGTCGGTCCAGGTTGGTGCCTGCAGCAGTGGTGGGTTTCTCCTCAGGACTGTAGGTGCGGAAGGGCCTCCTGTTGCCCCCTGACTCCTTGGGTGAGCGTTTGGACCGTCCTGGAGCTGGCCTGGGGCTTCCACAACCTTGGAACACCTGAGGTAAACGACAACAAAAGCAATACCAGTGTACAGTAAACAGCTATGTAACAAGCATTTATAAATAAATATATAGATTTTTAATACACAATTATTGGGGCAACTACAAGTGTTGCAACTGAACTGGAATCTTGCAATACAACAGAGATAGAGATAAACCTTTACTGTCATTGCACAGAGACCCATACAACGCACTGAAGGTACATTAGAGACAAACAAGATAGACAAATAGCTAAAAACAAGAATAATGTAAGACATAAAAACACTAAGGACGGGACAGGACACATATTTCACATGGTGTATGATTATTGTAATATTGCGGGGTGACAATTATCAACATTTTTAACATTGTTGAAATGGTTCTCCATAACCTCCACAATCACACTTTGTTGGTGAAAGGCAGCAAACACATAAAGCAAAGGAAAGAGCTGCCTGTTCCTTAAAGCACTGCTGCCACAAACCAGGAGCTTTTCTGTTTCTAACGAGATGTGGGTGTCTCTCTGGTGGATTAGCTGCTGGGATGTCTGCCATGTTTTATCACACTGTGAGGCAGCCATGCTCTCTGTGTATAATTCCTGTCATTTTTGACTGCATGCTGTCTTATTAAGAAGATTAGAACCAAACAATAATCAAGATTGTAGCTTTGACTTGGAGTGATTTTTATAAAGACGGTAGATGATCTTTATGCACTCACAAAGGTTCAATGAATACAAGATGAACAGCTAGGGAGCGTAATTAAAAATACATTCATGCCCATTTTGTTTCTCCCCCCCCCCCCAATCATCTGCCTCTTCCTTGCCTTAGTGGAGATGCTGACGCTGTTCTCCTGCATGTGCATGATGGCCTCCGACACTTTCACAGAGATGGAGTCAGCTGCAAGCTCCATATTGAACGGCCCCTCCAACTTCTCCGAAACCTGGTACAGAGCATCTGATAGAGGACAAAGGGGATACAGAAATATAGATGGCAGGGTGATAAAATGTGCTATGACTACATTTACCCAAGTTCTCATTGTCTGGTGTTACGCTCTATTGGTGGCATATTTTAGACCCTGATAAACATCAAGACAATGGTTTCCTGTTTCTGAAATCTCTCACTGGCGAACCAGCTAAAAAAAGATTGGATTTTCATCTGTGGTTACAGGATTGGAAGATTAGGAAGCAAGCCTCATAAACATCATATGAAGGGAATGTGAAGAATAATGGTTGGATAAAAAGGGTACATAAAATAGGTAAAATGGGTTTGGGTGCAGTACACATGGACTGAGGGATGAAAAAAGGAAGGAACATGATGGGTTTGATGAAAGGGGAAAGGAAACATAGCAAGACAGATCAATTGTGAAGGGGCAGAGAAGCATGAATGATTAATGGAGGAGGAATTCATTAGGAGGGAAAGGAAGTGAAAGTAAATGAGTGACAGAGGGCAATAAAAGGAGTCTACTTTTAGGTATGCTCAATTTAACAATGATAATTCAAAAGGCTTTTAAATTATGTTTGGGTCATGACATGTTTTTCTTAACAAGCTAATATTATTAACCCAAAGGCTTCTTGTGGCTCTTTGAAATACAGTATGTGTGTGTCATGCACCTGACCCTAAACAACCCACTTAAACCACAACAACATATTAGGATGTGTTGTTCATCCTACCCTCACCCACCAATGAAATTGTTCCATTCAGTGTCGAGGTCGCCCTGATTGGCTAAGCAGCCCTTCATGACATTAAGGCACAGGGAGTGGCAGGGGCGCAGGGAGGGCATGCCTCGACACAGCGGGCAGTACCACTGACGCATCAGCCCACGCACACACTCTGAATCTGCAGTCAACTGAAACACAAAGCAGTGGGTCAAAGAGTTACGACCAAAAGAATTAATCAACATTATTGACTTTAAAACTATATAAGGGGACTTCCCATTGGCAGCTACACAGTTGGAAACCTTTAAAGTGCAGAAAACAAGCACTTATTTCATCAACCAAACCTGTAATTTGTTGATACTAAAAAGTGAGAACACACACACATATATATATATATATATATATATATATATATACACATATATATATATATATATATATATATATATATATATATATATATATATATATATATATATATATATATATATATATATATATATATATATATATATATAATGCCAAATATTTCCAGCTTAAGAAATGTGAGAATGTTCTGCTTGTCTTTGTCATATATGATAGCTAGATTAGACTGTTGGTCAGATACAACAAACAAAAAAAACATGTCGCCTTGGTCTCTAAAAAGTGTACAATTATTTACATAACAATCTTGTCAATGTAGTTTTAACAGCAGAGCAGACAACAGTACAAGAAACAACTCACCTTTGTTGCTTTGTTGACAATATCCCGACCAGTAGCTAAGCCCTGAGATAGTGCTCTGGCGGCAATGAAAGCTCTCGACACCTGAATTTAAAAAGAAAAATAGCAAGATGTAAGATTAGTCAAACAATCCGCACATCTGCAAATACAATTATTAACTATGTCATCACAACACACATACTTGTACACGCAGTCTGCGGGGCACATCCCCAAATGGCTGCAGCTGTTCGGCGTGTTTGCTGACACACTCCAGGTAGTCCTCACTAAACTGATACTGGGGGTTAACCAGAGAAAAGACCCGCTCCACCAGCCTGGACCAGAAATCTGAGAGAACCTCTGACAGACTGACACTGCCCCCTGTGGACACAAGAACAACGGTCAGCATACAGTATCTGTAACCTGACAAAAATCCTGTTCCTGCAGAGAGGAAAGAGCATCGTATTACAGTAGGGGGCATTTCAGCAGAGTGGATGATGTACGTTTTTCCGCAAGACTGAATTAGGCTTTTCATCTAAAGCACCATATCCTTATACACTGGGGAACTATGATGCTCATTGAGCCAGGTTGAGGTTTAACTAAAACATCAGTCATCATCTGGTTCCTTCCATGTCAACTGAAGCATGTAAACCCACCAATCACACTGTGAATTAGCCCCTACTATATGACAGCTGTATGCGATTCCACGGTCAAGAAAGAAAATACGGTAAGACAAATTTACCAGACTTTTGTTATACAACTAACTGTTGACTACACACACTGCACCAGCTGATTGGAGAGCTTTAATAGACAGTTTTAAATACTTTTTAAATGCCTTATTGATGCTGTAAAAAGATGGCCATCTTCAATGGTTTGAGATGTAGTTGACTACAGGGACTAATCACATTTAGCAGTACTACACATTTTGACTGACAAAGGGATATAAATTATGGGTGAATTTTCATTTTTGAGTGAACTTTCTCTACACATGCACAGCAGAACCACTCTCCTAGATGTAAGCTGCCACAGATATTGTAAAAAACTAACTAACTAAATAAAAGCCAAGAAAGAACCAAACTAACACAAAACTGTGTTATTTGCTGCTTTGATACCTATATTGTCTATTAAACACTATGTTTCCTCATTTACTTCTTCCTTTAAATGTGCTTGTCATTCTCTCTGCATTAGTCAACTGGCAGACAAAATTCTGAATATGAGACTCTCCAATCTGTAGTCTACAATACAGCCTCAAATTAGTTATACATGCTGTTTGGCAGACAAAGACATGTTGACTAAGCAGCAACAGCCTGCAGAGAGACTCGCCAGCGAGCGGCTGTCATGCCAAAACGGAGCGATCCGGAACAGAAATAGAAACAGTCATCCGCGGGATTCCAATTCTCTCTATTTTTTTTCTCCAGTTCTTGGCATTTCAAGTCTCCTCAAAAGAGAATGCTGGCTCTTTTCTGCTGCCCAGAGCGGCTGTGGATTTACCACAACGGAGATGTGGACTGATAAAATGACAATAAACTGCCAGTGGAGTCATCACAGCTCTTTACCATCTTTTTTTTTTTAAGACTTATCTGCATTGATTCAGGCCTGATAGAGGCCCATGTAGACTACAAGGTTGCTTGCCTGAATAATTGTTTCCTGAAATGGGGTTGTTGTGCAAAAAACAACTAATATGTTGTGTGTATTTCCTTTTTTAGATAACTTTTTTGATATTTTGCGTTGTTTGAGAGTAGAGAGTTGAGATAAGAGATAGACAGGAAAACATGAGGAGAGAGCTGTGTGGGGGATAAGCAAAAAAATGAGGAAGATTCCATTAGACCTACATGGTATGCATCTTAGACCACAAAATTACTGTGAAGCCCCTGATTTCATTGTTTTCTATGTCAAATTCAACCCAACTGGCATCACTTTGCAAAGAACATTAGACCATCTGAACACATAAGATTGAAGTGAGGTGGATAAAGTGATTAAACTAACCAGAATAATATCTGCGCAGCTCCACAAACAGCTCCTGGAAGACGTGTGCATTCTGGGTAAAGAGCCGGCCGTAGGTCTTGGTAAACATCTGGTTCATCGACTTCTCTGACAAGTCTATAAGCTCTCTGAAGAACTCTGCAGACAGACAGGAAAAACTTTAGATTAGATAGGAATCCCATATCTAATCACCCACCTAATTCTCTTCTAATAGCTAAGCCAGGTTTCTACGTACGTGGGCGCTCAATCCCCCCCTCCCCTCCAAGATTAACAGCTCATAGGGAAAGTTACATCAGATCCTGCACACTGGTAAATGAGTGCAACAACGTGTACTCTATTTAGGACTTTAGGACTCATATGCAGTCTCCCACTCCTTCAGCATGTTTAAATGATTCATACCGTACATTATATAAGAGGATGAGGAGGGAAAAAAGGTGATAGCAGTCCACAGCAAGTAGGAGGAAAAAGTGTTAATTCAGCGCTGTGCTGTGGCTGCTACAAACCTTCAGCCATACATACAGAATTTGAGACAACGTGGGCTGAATTCTCTGAACAACAGTCACTAAAGCTGTCTGGGTGGGTATCCCCACAGTGACCATTTGTTTAAAGGCACATTCCACCAATTGTACACATGAAGTTCAGTTTACTGGCCATGGTTAGTCCGATAAAACTGTTTTATGTCTTCTGTGGCTCTGGAGGGAGTACTCAAAAGTCTGAGCTCACCCTATTGATGTCATAATGATGTCATCAGGGTTACCTCTGCTACGCTTGGTGTCTACAAATTTACAATTACTGACTACAAACAGAAAGTCTGCATTACAAACTGGAAGTGTGCTGTTTAAAAAAATTGTGCATTTACCAGGCACAAAGGGTCCAATTAAAGACGCTATCAAATTGCATTATGGGAAACGTAGGATCCAGTGTTTCTGGAGCTTAACCCATAGAGACTAAAAATCAGGATATCTCGACGTCTGCAGCTTCAATTGGGACCATTATTTTTTATAATCCATCTCTTGTGAGTCCCCCAACTTTATGAAAGTGCAATACTACTTCTTTAATTATAGCAGTTATGTGTTGATTAAACATAAAATATGTTAACAAAATACATAGGAACCTACTAGAGTCTCTGCAATATGCATGCATTGCTGTGCTTTTAGCTTTCAAAGTCAAGTCGAGTTTTGTGGCTTAGATATCCGACCATCTAAGATGAACTGTGCAGTCAGGGAGCCTAAATACGTTTTTAATCAGCTGTCACTCATCGCCACTAACTTGGTAGATAAGGAGGGCGAGACAAGGAGAAGCCAAGTTCAGTTTGTGTTTGTGTGTGTGTGTGTGTGTGTGTGTGTGTGTGTGTGGCCGCTATATCAAACCAGATAATATTCCCATCAAACATAATTAATAAGTGTACAAGCCATCTAGTCTTGCATTGCCAGACCTATCTCCACAGCAATGCAGAGCCAAGACTTACCATCAAACCTGCGGTGTCTCTGGGTAAAAGTAGTCAAAAGGAACTGGCTGTTCTCCTCGACAGCTTTGAGGAAATCTCTCTCGCTCTGCAGGGCAAGAGTCTCCTCCATCTGACTGGAGCAGCAGGTGTAGTCCTGAGGACAGAGCCGCAGGTGCTCACCTGGAGTACAAAGGTAAAACCAGGACGGAAGAGAAAGAAGAGTTAGGATCAGTCACATTCTGAAACAAATGTGTAGAAATGTGGTTATTTTGGTTTAATAGCATATTTTATGATTCTGTTTTGTGGCTAAAAGGTGCTATATCAAAATCAGCTATCCACGCCACCCACTCGTCTGAAGACATGTGGGGATAGAGCTTTTGAGGCTATGGCACCCATTCTCTGGAATGCACTACCTACCAGCATTAGGTTTGCTGAGAATGTGGATTGTTTTAAGGGACAAGTGAAGACTCACCTGTTCAGGCTAGCTTTTGGGTAGCCTATGTCTTTTATTTATTTGATAATTGTTTCTGTTGTATTTGTATTTTATTCTATTGACCATTTTTACCATGTTTTTATTGTCTATGCACATTGTAAAGCACTTTGTGACCGTGTCTGTGAAAAGCGCTGTATAAATAAAATGTACTTACTTACTATACAAATGATTATTACCTCAACCAAAAACAAGGCCTATTCTCAATAACGTCAGTAGTCTTTTATCAGGTCTAAGCAAACATTTTTAGCGAGAAACTCAATTCCTCCACTCATCAGTCTGTGTAGTTACCGTGGGGAAATCTTATCAAAGATAAGGGTATGATAGAAAATTGTAATTTCCCTGCATGAATTATTCAGCTTCAATCTGTCTTTCTTTGTCAGCTCAGGTTGGGTCTTTGATATGTGAGAGGTAATGATATGCAAACGACAACCAGGGGAGAAAGATAAAAAAAATAAAAAATAAAAAAAAACATAGCAAAAGGTTTGAATTCTTTGTTTCTAGAATTTTACATCTAACATGAATATACCTACTGTTAACACAGTCGAAAGTCTTCCAACTCCACCCTTGCTGATGTTCCCCTCTGCCTCTTTTGTTCTCTCTGTGTGTCTCACTATTAGCCCTCTCTCATCCCTCTATTTCCATTTCTAAACTGCCTCTCTTCATCCTTCGCTCTCCCGGCCATCTGCTCCCCTGGCCCACGGGACAGTGAGCCAAGACTCAGGCAGTGATAGCCCAACACACACACACACACACACACACACACACACACACACACACACAAAATCAATATTGCGGTTGTCTCAGTGACTCACACACAGAGTTAAATTGCCACAAAATAAATCTTCACACACTAGTTTGTCTGAGGGTAACAAAATAAAACACACACACACACACACACACACACTTAAATGCAAAGCTGAACCTCCAAGAAGTAGACTACATCTTTGACACTTAAGTGCTCCATCATTTGCTCCCTCACTTGGTCAGACATCCTCATTTCAACATGTCCACCTACTTCCCCTCTCTCCACCTCTCCACCCACCAAAACTTCACATTATCCAAAATCCAACAGTTTTTTTTAAATCAGCAGATACGATTATCACCAGTGAACAGAGCCTATGGATATGCAGGGATTTAGCAGTGGGCCAGTAGGCAAAGACTAATTAGGGGCGAGGTTCTTTGTTGCACCGGTGTTGGCAATTTGCTCATCCCCTTAATCATCCTATTTAAACAGCACGAGGGGAGGAGGGGGCGGGTATAATTTGTTTTAAACCACCCTGTATTGTTTCTCTTTAGGAAAACTTACCATGATATTCCTACATTGTGTCTCTGGTGGTTATTAATTAGTTTTGTGCCACCTTGTAGCCTACTTTTAAATATCACTTTTCTCAGTGCGTTTGTTATTTTACGGTATTTTTGGCTATATTATTACTAATGTTCCTATACTAAATAATTGGTGGTGGTGGTGAGCAGCGAGTTTATATACCCTAGTGACCTTAATTTGCATAAGTGTTTTTTTTTGTATCCCTATTGCGATCGTATGCTGACGCGCCTACATTTCTGCTGCGATGTGTATCTTAAGTGTTTTTATACGCTTGAATTAGGCACATATTTCCTAACGGATGAATATGTGACTGTTCTGCATGACTCCCCCAAACTCTAATGGTGTATAATCACAACCGCAGGCTAGATGTGGAGTCTTACCGGAGATTTGAGTCAGTGGAGCGGTGCCTGTGCTGTACCCCTTCTCTGCGTACACCTGCCGGGTCTCGGCGCAGCTCCTCCCCGCAGCAGCCACGGCGCTCCGGGTCCCGGACAGCGCACAGACGGCGCAGAGCAGCACAATCAGCGGGTACGTGGGGAAATTAAGCCGGGTGTCCATCCTAATCGCAGAACTCATAAAAAGACAGCAGGACAGAGGGCGGGTTTATATAAAACCAGACGGGTGCAGCACCTTATAAATGAATTAATGAATGGCCAGCTAAGATGCAGGAAAAAGTAAAAACAGTATCCCAAATCGTCAGTCGTTTAAAAGAGTCATAGTTTTCCCCTATAAGTGTAAAGAACAGCTGCATCCGGGCTGTTTTTTATATCACACATATGTCTCCATCGACCGTGTCCAGTCAATTTGTCCTTCCTGGGAGATCCGCTGTTATCCTATGTTAAATGTAAAGAGATTGTGACTGGGGCACTCCCGTCCCTCAACCTCATCTAACAGCCAAACTGCGTCAAGTTTAAAGGGTTTAGCATAAGAATACCGGAAAAGCTACCGTTTTCAAAATAAAAGCCAGGGCATGTTTATTTGTTGAGCTATTTTTTTTTTTTCTTCCAACAAAGCATACATAAGCCATACAAACGTAAAAGTTGTAATAGACTCTCAAGCATGTATAAAACTCGTATAAAAAGAGTAAAATAAAGTGGCAGATAAAAATGTGCTTAAACTGATGAAACAAAACAATAAAGGGTGCCTGGGTAGCTCACCTGGTAGAGCAGGTGCCCATATAGAGAGGTTTACTCCTTGATGCAGCGAACGGGGGCTCGACTCCGACCTGCAGCCCTTTGCTGCGCCCCTCTCTCTCCTCTTTCATGTCTCAATCAAATTAAAGGCCTGAAATGCCCAAAAATAATCTTTAAAAAAAAAAAAAAGACAATAAAAATTGCAGTGCTGTAAGATATGAATGAGTAGTCCCAAATGGCTACATTTTAAGCTCTTTAAAAAAATGTGTATAGTTAAATTCTTTGTTTTCTATATTGGAGGATCAACCATAACAAAGGATAAATCAAATGTACAGTATGTTCCAAAATCATGTTAAATAGTTTACATTTAGTATAGCATAATTTATGGCTATATATTTTTCCACAGTCTACTATAGTTGAATTCAAAAAAGGTTCATGTTTTTGTACCCAAGGAGATTTTTGCAGCACCACTGGTTGGGATCAGGGCTGTGGAGCTAGGTTGAATAACCTGTGTTGACCTATTCACACTAAACATGTTTTTTCTCCCTGGATATATGCATGGTGTGGAAGGTTTATGAATTGTACATCGTAAATCATTTATAATAGGTCTACCCTGAAATGTTTAAATTTTTTTCATTAAGGTTTGTCACAGTTTAAATACTAAAATAATTAAAAGTTTTTTTGAAGCAAAAGCAAGGCTAATTGAAGCCACATGAGACTGTTTTAGTAATATCATTCTTGCAAGTAATACATTGGCTGCATTGAAAGCTTATCTGCTAGTTTGACACTGATGCTGCTTGCTGACACTGTTGAGCACAAGATTTAACTGACTACTTTGAGCTTGTGGTGGTGTTGATCATTATTATACAATGGGGGGTAATTTAAATAATGTACATAATTATATTCAGAACTACTGTCCCATTGAGGGACTGTAGTGTGTTATGCTTCTGCATCATTTTTACGAAAGAAATTGTGAAGCAATAAGGGCAATAGGTATTTTATTTTAAAGGTCCGGACCAGAAGTTGCGTGTTTCACCCTAGCAGGATTGACTGTGGCCATACACCGAACAATGGACCGTGCAGAAGAGGACCAACAGGGGAGAGAAGGGCGAAGAGCCTGCGGTGGCGGGGCGGGGAGCAGCTGAGACAACCACCTCAGGGTCCTAAAAACTGGACAGACAGACACAGAGCAGAACGACTGAAAGATTATACACGCATGCAATCAATACGTGACAGTAACTATAGAAACTCATAGAAGAAATATCCATAATGGTGTACTATTACTATTCAGCAGTAGTTAAACTCATTTTGTCTTTTAAATTCACTGTGGGTTTTTTGTTTTTTGTTTAATTTACTAGGCTGCATAGGCAGAACTACTTGTTCTGAATGACCAATGATCATCAAGTGACCCTCTGGAAGACCAATCGTTTTATGATTTGAGTAATCGCTGGCCAATCGGCATCCAGCATAACTTTGCGTACTTTTGCGCGCCTTTGACTCCTCAGGTCATGAAGACAGAGAAGAAAACACGACAAGAAAGCAACATACTGATCGGTTAATAGCGATATTATCAGGTGGTACAATGATTCAGTTAGTTTGCTAATAATATTTATTGATAATTTTCGCTGTAGTAGGTAGCTGGCTACTAGCGAAGTTAGCTAGCTAGCTAACTAACGTTTAGCTAAGCTAACGTTTTTAAGGGACGTTAGCGGCTCATTAGATCCATAATCGGACATAACTTTACTCCTTAGCAGCGATTTCCATAGTTTGTTTTATATGTCTGTTGGCCGACACATTTTAAAAAGTAGTTAACGTTAGTTAGAATTATGGTTGCAAGTCCGATAATGTAGGTTTGAGATACTGTAAATTAATAATAATAATGAAAATCGGCTAATTTTCTCTCCTCTCCCGCACAGAAGCTTGGTCTTACCGCTGAAAAAGTGTTAGCAAAGAACAGCTAACCTGCAGTTCAAAACCAGTTTACAATCTGTGGTGCCTCTTTCACTGAAAATGTCAAGTGGAGACTCCCTTTTGGACAGGTAAAGTTAGTCAAGCTTAGCTAATGTTTTACTTTATTTGTTTTAGCTAACTTAACTCTTAAGAATCTTGTCTCAAAGTAAAACGTGTGGAGTTGTTGAACGTATTTGCGTATAGAGCATTTATCTGACGTACATATTTTACTGATTTAAAATGCACACAAGTTAACAGAAACAATGTGCCAACCTTAAAAATTGAACAAAGATGTCTGAGATAATACACTGATAAACACAAAACTGTATTTGAATATCTCAGTCTAAATTCAAAATAAAACTACATTAAACCCAAATGGCTTATTGACATTGTCCATAATGACCTTATGTGTTACAGTTTATTTGCACTGCATTAGCAGCATGTGTGCGTCTGTAGAAGCTGAAACTAGCCAGCAAAGACTTAAAAAGTGCCGAAACAACATCCAATAACAGTCAAAACTATATGTAAGAGAGGGTTGAACGGACAAGGACAAATGGAGTAACTACAATAACTAAAAATAAAATAATTTTTATTTAAAATCAAAATTTGAGGGGCACTGGAAACTCCTCCCTAACTGTTGGCCACAACAACCAAATGCTACAAGAACTTGAGGGGTACTAAGTAATTGGTAACTTGTATGCTCAATTCATCAACATTTTTTTTTATCATGATACCTGCCTGGCTGTGTAGTCTTGTTAGTCTTAGTGATAATTATTTGTTGAATCTAAGAATTTGTTTTGATTCAGTTTTCTTGTTTGTTAGTCTTGAGGAGTTGGATGACTTCTCAGATTCTGACAGTGACTATGAGGCCACAACGAAAGCTACAAAGCGAAGAAACCAGCCAGTGACTGGACTTCAGGTAAATTATCTTATTCTCTCTCAAAAGTGTTCACTTTCATTAAGATACAATTTAGACTGTTAAGTTAGCCAATGTTACTTGTTTATTGAATGTTTTGCTTATTTGACTTATTAGCATATTTCTTTGATACTTTGTTTGCTTTATTTTTGATATGTCTGCATTCATTCATTCACTGTTCATAAGGTCAGTAGACCAGGGCTATGATCTTGTCTAAGTTTGGTATTATTTATTTTTTTATGGTATTGAATCAAGTTGCATTATTGTCGATCATCTTTTACTTCTTAAGATCAAATACCAGAGTCATAGTAACTGCTACACTGTGGTAAGCCTGCACCTTATCTTACCATGGCTCCCACTAATTCAGTTGACAACATCAATTCACCTTAAATCTCCTGCTGAGCTACCCTCCCATCTCTTTCATCTCAAGCCACCCAAGAGACCCAGGCGTAAAGCTGCATTGAGGGTATCCAGCTCCAGTAGCAGCCCCATCCCCACGCCTCCAAACCCCTCCCTGCAGCAGCACTCCCGAGTGACATCCAGGCAGGCCTCTCCTAGGCCTGTGACGCGAGTGAACGAGGGAAACGGGGGCCTCAGTGCAGAGGATATCTATGATGCTGTCCGCTCTGGAAAGAGTGCCATGGTGGTGAGCAAAACCCCAGCTGAAGAGCAAAGGGGGAAGGGGATGTAGAGATGAACACATGAAGGGAGGGCGGTGCTGAAGGAGGCATGTGTAATGAGAAGAGAAACCAGGCTGTAAGAGCAACAATGAGAGAGATTATCATCTGCTGTCAGTGGCTGACTGATTTGACCCTACAGAATTGGCTTTGATATGCGAAGAGGAAGAAGTGTTTTCACTGGGTTGTGTAGTAGGCAATGATTGACAGCATGCGTCCATCCCAACCATTGTGGTGCTGTGCCTAGTCTCTTCTGGTTAAAGACTACAAAAAAGAATCGCATAACAAAAGAGGCTAAAAAGTGTGGTGGGCAGTAATAAAGAGTCTGTCACTACAGTGTAGAGCAGCGGCAAAATGCAGATGGTGATTGTGGGTGAAGGCCTACTTTTTATACAGCACGTTCAGCAAATTTGGCAAACTGCAGGTCACAAAATTTTAGTCTGTTAAGCAAAGGCTTCTCAGTTCTAGTTATACTATATTTCCAATATATTACACTTTACATACGCTACACTATGATAATAACAGAGCAGATGTTCTAAAGTAGTGTCTATTTATGTGTAATGGTGCCATTGTTGCCAGAAATGATTATGCAAAGGACATGGTGAATAAATTTGAAATCGGACGGTGGGGCATACATATGTTACTGAGAAAACACAAAAGGACAATGGTAGGAAGAAAGGTGAAAGCTGAAATCCATAATGTTATTTATTTATATCCGTCGACCCTTTGATCTGAGCCCAGCGTTCTCATTGGCTGCTATCTCCCTGTCAATCTTAAGACGGTGGTGGACGAGTGGCTGGATAGCTACAAGCGAAGCAGAGAGGCGGGGCTGCTGGTGCTCATCAACTTCATTGTTCAGTCCTGCGGATGCAAAGGTCAGAGGTCAAGAGGGAGCCCACAAGTTGGGGGGTGGGAGTCAAAGTTCAAGAGATTATCTTTCCAATTACAGCTCAGGCAATGATCAGCAGTCAGCTATTGATCTCCCAGTATGGTAACGATGCAATGTCTAGGTGCTGTGTTAATCCTCGGTCTATTGACAACACAATATATCAATTGTATGTGAGAGTGGAATGAAAATGTAAAGAAATCCTACCATGTCATTTGTTTTAGGGTCAAATAGAAGAGCCAGAATTATTGTATTATTACACTTGTCTATGTTCAGGTGTTTATTTCACTTTGATTCCTAATGTGGGACATTGCGTTTCATTTTTTTTGTCCAGGTGTGGTTAGCAGAGAGATGTTGGACAGCATGCAGAATGCCGAGATCATCAGCACACTAACCAAAGAGTTCAATGAGGTGAGACAGGGCGTTTTTCCATTACATGGTACCTGCTCGACTCGTCTCGACTCTACTCGCCTTGACTCAACGCACTGTGCATCCGTTTTCCATTGCAGATTTTAGTACCGCCTCAGCGTGGCTGGTCGTCATAGCGGCGCCGCAGTAAACTGCCGTGACCTAACGCGACGCACACACAGAACGTCGAAGGTGTGTTGTTGTTGCCACGGCCAGAAGACGCATTTTGTTTCAAATGAAGCTGGAGGCAGCAAAAAAAAAACACAGCTGGCTGAACTATTTAAAAATAGCGGGTTTGTTCAGGACACCCCCCTCTGTCGCTTTCACGTCACCTTTTGGTATCTGCTCAGCTCGCTTGGAACCTCGACCGAGGTGGTACTAAAAAAAAGTACCTAGTTAGCAGGTACTAGGTACTTTTTTTTTCGTAATGGAAAACCAAAAAAGGCGAGTAGAGTCGAGACGAGCAGGTACCATGTAATGGAAAAGCGCCAATAGTTTAGATTTGTTTAATAGATCCTAAAAATGAAGATTATTCTTATCATATCTGCAAGTTTTTAAATTTATTTTATATTCTTTGTCACCCATTCTTCTCATAATCCTGTTCAAGTTTGCTGAGAAATCTAAACGACCTCCATATCCTTGCAGATTATGATCTGAAGGATGGAGTACAGCATGATGGAACAAACTAATTAAAATCTAATGTTGATAAATGAGCACATTAATGGGTTAATGGGTTCGCCACTGATATAATTGTCATTAGCACAGCAACCTCTTCTGCCTCAAATAACTTAATACTAAGCACAGTGAAAGATTTTTCCTCCATTTCTTTTGGTTCCTCAAGGATTCAGTGAACTACCCTCTGTGCACCCCAGGCCCCCAGCTGAGGCGATTCAAAGCCAGCCTGTGCGAGTTTATTCGGGTTCTGGTGAGCTCCTGTCGGAATAGCCTCATTTTTGATGAGTACCTCTTCCCCTCCCTGTTGGCTCTGCTCACCGGCATGTCTGACTCCCAGGTCAGAGCCTTCAGACACACCAGTACCCTGCTTGGTAAGCACATCGGTACAATACAATATTAGTATACACACCGATTTCACAAGAGAGCTTTGATTATAGTATTAAGGCTACACTTTTTGATTGGTGGTAATCGCACTCCATGCTTCAGATACCGGAGGGTTTTTCTCCTGCTTTTCTGGGAGGCAGAACAAACTGCTCCATTCAGCTGACATCTGTTTTAGTTGCTCGAGAAGTTCTTTTGTGTTTCAGATTGTACTCCTGTATAGCTGTTATTATAGGCTTCTATTGTTCGTCATTGTTTTCTTTTGAAACCTCAGCTTTTGAAAGCTCATCCATGTGATTTCTTCTCCCCTATATTTCTTATCCCCTAAGGATTTTTTTTTTTCTCCATTACGATTGTAAAATCAGATTAAAAATTAATAACAGTTTTAGTGACATTTGGCAAAATAACAGTTGGGATGGATTTTTAAGGATTCATTTAGTATTTTCTTTTCCCACCAAAGTGGGGAAACATCACCTGTCAATCCCCCTCAGATTGACCCAAGGTTATATGCTGGTCTGTCAGTACTGTCTAGCCTTGTAAACCTGCATGTTTTTCTCTATCAGCCATGAAGTTGATGACTGGGCTGGTGGAGGTAGCTGTGATAGTGTCGGTTCAGCTGCAGACCACCCAGCGGCAATACGACACGGAGAACAGCAAGAGGGAGCAAGACAGAGCCTCTGGCAGACTGGAGGAGCTGCAGGCCACCATCAGTGAGGTGACACAAACACTGGCATGAGTGCAGCTACTTTCACAGACAAAACATGCAAGTCATTAAAGTCCTTCCACATTGGCTTTATACAGTAAAAAATATCTCACATGTGCTATTTTTTCATGGGAAAGGTTACAATGGACAATACCAAGGGCCAGTGTTTTCTTAGTGCAAAGACATGTTTTGCATGTCAGTAGGTCCTTGATGACAATGCACCATTTTCCTTGCTTGTTAGACACAGTTGTTAATTAGCTGTTGGCTTTTTCTTTACCACCCAAATAGATTTTCCAAATATAATGCGTCAAAAACTTATGTTTTACTTTCCAGCCTGGGTAATGGAGTAGAGAAGGTTTAGCCAGAATGCATTAATGCATAAATTCTCAGATAGAAAGATGGGCATATTTTATATCCGGGACAACAGATGTGCACTCTCAAAGTGTTATTAAGGTTGGTGAAGCATTAGGAGTAAAGTAAAGGGTACCTCCGATGATGTTTTGTCTCATGACAAAATCATCTGTGACAATAACAAAATTAGGTCTACTTCCCTTACTAATTGTGGATCACTAGAATGATACAGGTAGATGTAGAAATGGTGAAATGTAATCCTTAGTTGCTATTTAAACCTGGAAAAAGTTTAATATGAGGAACATTTTTAGCTGTGTGAATTAGGCCTGCACGATATTGGGAAAAAAACTTACATTGCGATATTTTTTTCTCCCTGCGATTATATATTGCGATATGGGAAAAAAAGACTAATTTTTACAAGAGGACATAAATACTAGCGGGGCCTGCTTTGGTTGTTTGATAAATTGATTAAAATTGATCATGATTGTTGGTTTGCTGTGCATGCAGAGCCTGCATGTCACACTCTTCAACTAACTGTGTATTCAAGAGCACTTAAATCAGTGTAAATTACGTTATATCAGAAACAGACTGCTGTTGTAGATTAGTGTTGCGTTTCCAGCGTCGCAGCTCCGAACCATAACGTTATTTGGGACAGACGCCTTGTTTCTTTAGGCTAACTATGTTAGCTTTAGCCTGGCTGGTAGCAGCTTTCTGATGTGAAAAATGGACGGGATATGTCGTGATTACGTTGCATTAATCAGGTGATTTAGTTTGTCTTTGCAGCAAACGTAAAACACTGACTACTGTAGCTTCACTACCCAGCCCCCCCCGGTCGGACTAACGTTACATCACACGTCCACCTGTCTTAAAGGGGAAGGGTCGGCCGGTAACAATCATGGAAAAGGAGAACGGTGAAAGTTTACTTTTTATCGAGCAGCAAAGAAGTTGTAGCGTCAACATCACAACGTCCTGCGATGTGACTATCGCGCATGCGCACATCGCGATGCACAAAATATCGTGCAGCCCTATTGTGAATTGTTTGCCCGCTGGTCCTCAAAGCAATAAAAGATTATTGCCCCAGCAGGACCACTATAGGAAAGAGACAGGAGTTCAGGTGACTAGTGCTCACAGTCTTAGTGATTCATATGTGTGTTGTAGCTGCGGGAGAACAGGGAGGAGATATCCTCCATGATGAACGCCACTTTCCGTGGTGTGTTTGTGCACCGTTACCGTGACCGGCTGCCTGAGATCCGGGCTGCCTGTATTGAGGAGTTGGGCATGTGGCTGAAAACGGATCCTGAAGACTTTCTGAATGATGGGTGTCTTAAATACCTGGGGTGGACCCTGCATGACAAGGTAAACACATATATACAGGACTAGACAATACATGACAGAGTTAAGTGTTACTATGATGTTATTTCTTCATTTTGCTGTTTCCCTCACCGCTGTCCAACAACATGTGTCACAAACGTAGCAGCTGTCTGTCTGCAGCCCTCCGCAGGCCAGCACTGAAGCTAGAAATGACTAGGG
>NC_135864.1:10537655-10621373 GCF_031162955.1 Sander vitreus
TGACAGTTCCATGAGCATGGGGCGTACCTGGTGGATAGTCTGTGGGATGTGGCAAGATCTGAGTTGAGAGACTGGGAGACTATGACGGCATTACTGCTACAGGAGGCTGGTGAGGAGCGAAATATGACTTGCGTCTTAGCTGCATCATTGCATAAAGCTCAGTTTAATACCATAATTTATACAACTCATGTCAGTTAGTTGTTTATGCTGCTTTTTCAACTTGTGCTGCTTCCTCGATGCTCCTGCATTGTGTCACCTCAAACATCACCCACTCAGTTTAGCACCTCTGTACGTCTGTGTTGTCAGGTCTGATGTATGAGGAGGAGGGGGCTCTCATAGAGCTGATGATGTGTGCCATCAGACAGGCAGCACAGGCAACCCCACCTGTTGGGAGAACTCAGGGCAAGAAGGTGGTGATGATATAAATGTCTGTAGTTTGTTTAATGCAACAGTGGAGCTTGGGGGCGAGAGAAATGTCATTCTTTGTTTTTGCTTCAGATATACCCATCATAAAAAGTCATAGATTTTAAAGCTACAATATGCACCTTTTGTGACATTAAACAGGAATAAATTGGATATACCACATTAGCCTGATTAATGTGTACAAATATCAGTTTTCCTCTGTTCACATTAAGTGCTGGGCATTAGCTTGACCACCTTTTTCTAAGACAGAAAGTTGGATATGTTAGCTTTAAATGTTCACAATGTTGTGAAAAATGATTCTTTTATTTAATATTTTCTTAAGCAGTGCTGGTAATTTACTCATCTGTGGTCACATAGAAACACACACATTCTCATATCTTAATGCTTTTTGTCCTCACACATGGTTGAACTGCTGGCCTGTGATGTTAACTGAATGTACCTGCGGGATTAGATCCTGGGTATGAAGGATAAGAAGGTCCAGGAACAAGACAGGAGACGTATCACCACACTTTTCATCCCCTTACTGCCCCAGCTGCTGGCCAAGGTGCACAGTCATGGTTCACTTAACATACTTTATAACACTGATATTATATTGTACACGGAGGGTTAAAACTCCTAAGCAATTATTTTAAGAATGCAGGTAAATTACTTTGCCAACTATGCAATATTATTTATCTTCATTTCACATTTTTTCAATCTTGAGCCTGTGATTTTTTCCTTCTCTCACTGACCTGCAGTACTCAGCAGATGCAGTGAATGTGAGCCTCCTTCTCAAAGCTCCCCTCTACTTCAACCTGGAGGTGTACAACAGCGCTCCGCGGCTGGAGAAGGTAGGGGTTGTGGAAATGTGGAGGATAATCAGTTACCCTAAATAGATGATTACAATCTCTTCAGAAATGACATAATGGTCCTTCTGAGTCATTACCCCTCTCCCATAGTTCCTCCTTAACCACTCTTATTCTAAAGTTCTACTACTTAACCTGTTCTGCTTTGAACTGTCCATCACTCTCCCCTCTCTTTGTCAGTATCTGGACCTGCTGCTGTCTCAGATATGTGGTATTGTGGAGAAGCACACAGAGGTCACTGTGCTAGAGGCCTGTGCCCAACTGGCCAGCACCCTTTGCTCCGAGTCCTACACCTTCTCCTCCCGCGCACACCTGGCATTCAGCCAGCTGCTGGATAGCCTGACCGAGTGCTTTAGCACCTACTTAAGTGACCTGCTGCAGGTGGGAGAGCGTGTCAGTGAAGCTTGCAAACAGGCAAATATGGCATGTTATAAAATGCATGCATATACTATTTAATTTACCCCGTTTATATCAGTGAGTGCAGGCTAAATAACAAACACATCTCTGTATAATGCAACTCAGTTCAACAGCACCACAGACTGCGGTCTCCATAATTATCATAAAGTTGATTCAACACCTCTCTAAAACTTGTTTTATTTTTTAAACTGAACAATATAACCTTCATGAAGGTAGGGTTTATTGCAGGACTTTTGTATTAGGCTGCATTAGTTTTAGCTAAGTGTGCCTAATAAACTGGCTTGTATAGTGTTGGCAGCTGTAGTTTCAGTTCATGTATCTGTCCTACATTAGCAATATAAACTACTCATTCTGAGATGTTCAGTTAAGATAGTATGTTGTAATTGTATTTTAGTTGTCGTTTAAATCAAAAAGTAATCCATTAAACCTAATCTAGTACATACATGTTTTAATAATGAAACTATATAAACAGGATTGTGCTGCAGAACACCAAAAGAAGGCAGAAAACAAAACTAACAGACTTGATTATAAATCACAACTGTCAAAATGTAAGCATGCGTTTAATTTATGCGTCAAATGGTTTTGTAGTAAAACAAACAAAATCCAGATCACTTAGCATCTGTTCTCTTAAGGGTGTGTGTGTGTTTGTGTACCTAGGGTACTGCAGATGACGATGAAGTATACAGTGCTGCCACTGCTTTAAAAAGGATTGCAGCCCTCAGTAGGTAAGTGTGGGTTCTTATAATACACATGGCAGTAAAAGTGTACAGACTTTTTCTTACACAGAAGTGTGTGTGTGTGCTTGCGTGCGTGTCTGCTTTGCTGTGTGTGTGTGTGTGTGTGTGTTGTCCAGTGCCAAGGACCCGACAGGCTGGAAGCTGTTCGGCTCATGTCTTGAGCTTCTGAAAAGCAGGATGGAGTCCAGAGAGCTCGACAAGGAGGTCGGTCATAGAGTCGCACATTCTGATATTTAAGGGGGCGTATTCCATTGTGATAATGGAGGCCAACAATTTTTTTTTATTATTATTATTTTTTTTAAGCCATCTCTGAATGTGCTTCACACACAACTACAGAATTTTTTTGTTTGGGCTAAATGAAGTGTTTGGCAAATTGAATGCAACTAGGTCAGTTTCAAGTCATTTTCTGTAGTTTAATGTAAAAAAAAATAGGACTGGATGCGCTCAACACACGTAGATACTTAGAAAGCTTTGAAGGCTGGGTGCTGGATCCGAAAAGTGAATAATCATAAATACAGCTACTAGGACAGCGCTTCAATTTATTGCCACATGGACGTTTAATGTAGACATTGATTTGCTTGGAAAAGTTAAGTGGAAAATGTGTTTTTCACATTGCACCGAAATATCTTACAAAAGCTGATTTTAACTTTCCTTTTGTATAATTTCAGCTCATGGTGTCGGCTCTGAAGTGTGCAGCCTTTTACCTGATGTGGGCCAAAGTGAATGCAGTCAACTCCACACCAGCTGAGGTGCTCGTCTACTACATTTCTTTTCTCCAACACTGCACTCGCCCTTCTTTGGATGTTTAGAAGTAGTTTGACCTTCTCTGTCTTTTACACACCAAGAGATGTCACACACTAACTTGGCTCCTGGAAGTGCTAGCCTACCTGTGCACGATAACACAACCTGCATGATAAATACTTCCTTGATGGCTATCTCATGACAGCCAACCCACAGTGGCCATGTTGGTGGCCTTCCTGTGTATTTGTGCAGCTCTTCTCGTCTGTGTTGTTCAACAATTCACCAGCTGTGCAGACAGCAGGCAATTAACACAACAATCTGTTAGTGCGCATCCAAGCCCATGATGACACTAGACATTTATTTCCCACTGGTTCACACTTTTTCTTACTGTTTCTCTTTTTGTATTAGTTCTGTCTCGTCCGTCTCTTGTTCTTTCTTGAGCTCATTTACACCTTTTCTGCAGTTTTTCTCTCACTCTTTTCTCACACACTACGCACGTCATTATTACATCCATTAGTGTGTTTACCTAAACCAGAGTTCCAGAGAAAACGCATGCACGTCCTTTCTTTGTGTTTAAGTTATTTTGATCTTTTTTCAGTTTTTATGTATTAATAGCACCACAGGTTGACAGGTTCCATTGTTTTTTAACAGCCATGACATATGTGACTAAACCTCTGCATTCTCATCTGACGCATCACACTCCTCTGTTATGGTGTGGTGGCCATTTCAGTAGATTTACTCACTAACATTGTTGTGGAAACACAATAAGCATGGAAACTAAATGCACACTTCCTGCATTACTGCATTACTTCAAATACTAAGTTACTCCTCTAGTAAACTAGTATTCACATGAAATAAAACAATACAATATTGAGACCATTCAGCAAGGCACTCTAGGTAATATTCAACACACAAACTGGTTGCTATGGACTCGTCGCTAGGCTTCATCCACTTCGCCGTTTAAACAAAGTGGAATAAAAGTCCAAATCTACACAAAACCCGCAATCAATTAGTAAGCTGACATCAAATGTGGGATTTAGCCACCAGGGGGCAGCTCCCCTTGCCCCCCAGCAAACTCATGGGTCAGACCCATCTGGTAGTGAAGAAAGGCAGAGACTACATGGAAAAATATGCACCAAACAAGCCACTTTGAAATGTTGCTGTGACCCCCCCCGGACTGAAATGTTGGATGACTCTCCCCTCAGCAAGGAATGAAAAGACATGACCCTCCCCTATTTTCCTCTGGTGGTCCATTCCATAAATACCGAACGGTCCCTAAAGTGTTAATTTTCATAATTGTATTTAGAGGTTGTACCAGAATAGGTTTGTGGTTTAATTTTTCTAAAAAACACCATATTTTTTGTTGTACTGCACATTGCTGCAGCTCCTCTTTTCACCCTGTGTGTTGAGCTCTCTGTTTTAGCTACAGAGTGAGGCATCTCACTTCAGTTTGGAGTCGCACATGCGCAGTAGATACTCACTTAGTCAGCGCTTGGGCACAGACGTTAACGGGGAGTGTAGACTAACGTGACTAGATAGAACTACGTGTGAAAGTTACGGACATGGCGGCAGTAGTTCAACCATACATGTTCGAACCAGAATCAGATCCTGAAGAAGGAGGGAGTCTCCTGCAGAACTCGAGACTCAGAGAATTCAGCAGGACGCTTATGAATGTTTAGTCAAATGCTTCGGCCGATAACGTAGACGGCCCTGCCGATTTTGACCAGCTCACCCGGAGACTGAAGGCAGGATACATTCAGAAACCCGTATCTCACTCAAAACAGCATGGATGGGGTTTTTTTCCAAGTTTGTATGCGTGTGGAAGCAACAGTGACACAAAATAACACCCCAAATCCCAGAGAAATTTGGGGTGCCCATATTTTTTCATAATATGGGCACTTTAATGATCATATCTGAGATCTGTGTACCTCTGCCCTTTGTCCCCTTCACCATCTGCTCCAGGGGGAATTGAACCGTCTGAAGAAGGAGATGCGTTCGTTCTGCAGAGTTTGTCAAACGTGTCTGTCTTTAAACCAGGCTGAGATCAGAGATCAAGTAAGTAATGTTGTCCCATATGTGAACTAACAGTGAACTAAGACTGTATGTTAGTGGCTAGTTAAAAGCTTATTTTTTCATGTTATGCACTTATATTTATATATATTATTTTTATATATATATAATGTATATATTTTTTAAAGAGCAACTTCAAATGATTGCTCCTTTTTTCACCCAATGACAAAAAAGACAAAGATGATGCAAAAGGAATCATTAATCATCATTTGCTTTTTTTCCCCATGTGTTATTTATGTTGAAGAAAAAGAAACTGACCAAGCTACAGCATTGTTGTCAAGCTGATAACCTTTTTGTCAGCTTTGACGTGCTTGTATATCTGAATTTTAATTTACAGATATGGTCAATTCTAATAAAGTTTGTGTATTTCCATTCACAGGCATTTGAGCTGTTGTGTGACTTGCTGCTCTTGTACAGTACAAGTTCAGCTCGCTCTGAACCCGCCCTCCAAGCGCTGGTCCAGCTGCCGTCGGATTCCCTGCGCTCTGAGATGGCTGCTTTCCTCCTGGACTACGTCTTCTCTGACACTGAAGACGCTGAGCTCAACGGTATTTTGAAAAACACCAAATGAAGAAAAAAAAAATACTTTCCAGAAGCAATGTCATTCTTTGTTGACAAAGGGACAATAATGTTACCGATTGGAAACATCTCCCTTTTTTTAAACTAGTGAATGGTGATGTTCAGAAAATTGTTTTCCTCGTGGATGTGTAGTCTTTAGGAAAAAAAACACTCAATTTTAACACTGCCAAAGCTCTCCCAGAGGACCCTCTCATCATTTATGCCTGCAGACATAGTTTTTGATGTCTTGTTTTGAGAATCTTCTGCTATAACAAATCCTCGTTTTTTTTTTTTCTTCTGTATTTCACAATGTACTGCCAATTCCCAAGCCAAATACCAGTCTTCCATCAGATGTTCTGTTTTGCTGTGTCTTATCAGCACCTCAGTTTTCTATCCTTGCCTCTCCCGTCTACATTTTTCACATTAGTCTGTCCTTTCCCATTCCTCCACCCTGGCTCTCCTCTCCTCTCTAGTTGAGAATGAGGAGGAGATGAAGATACGTCTTCTCCAGAGGAAGCGCAACCAGTTGTCTGGCTACTGCAAGCTGGTCATCTACGGGGTGCTGGAACTCAGCGCCGCCACCGACGTCTTCAAGCACTACAGCAAGGTGGAGATGGGGAGAAGGGCTTTAAGGGATAGTTAAGTTTTATTAGCATAGCATATAAGCACTCATAGTCATCAACTGGCTGTGTGTCACTGTTGGCTGGACATGTAAGCAAAATGTGGTCGTAGTTCAATTGGTGCGTTTTAGAAATTGTTAAATTAACAGTTCCACCATTCTTTGGAGAAATGAATTGGATTAGGAATACAGGAAACAAGTTTATAACAAATAATGGAGAGGATTTGCAGGAGAGTGGAAGATGGTGAGAAAATCTGTTTCAGTACCATCGTGGTGCTGAGAATGAGTCAGACATTCCTACCACGAGTAGAGGAAAAAAAAAAAAAAAAAAAAAAAGTTCTCAACAGATAGGGACATTTTTTCCGAACACTAAAACAATAAACTGCAACAATATCACAAGACAAAAAAACACCAGACTGTCATAATGATCATGACTGAAGTAATTGTTTTCTTTTCCGGTTTTCTCCAGTACTTTAAAGACTTTGGCGACATCATTAAAGAGACTGTAAGCAAGAGCAAGCTCATCAGTCCCATTCAGAGCGCCAAGACTGTGTGTCTGAGTCTGCAGCAGGTGTGCACAATAACCAGCCTCTTTATTTCTGACCGTTTTTTATCTTGTGTGATCCCAATTCACTTTTAATTGATACATCAAATACCTTTTTAACGGTGAATGTTTTGTTTTGAAATGTGTTAATTATGATAAGAATATTATTACTGCATTATACTAAAAGTAGTATTACTACATGTTTTCTCTTTAATCACATTTTTTAATAGCTGTTGGTGTTTGTTTTTTTTTTTTTTTTATATAATTTTGTTTCTTCAAATATTGTGTGCTGTGTTTACACACTTTGAGCCATGACAAAAAGATGATGCAGAGGGAGATGTGTGTCCACTCCCCACTCAGGGAAACAGAGTATCTGAAATCCCAGCTGAAAAATAACAGCTACCTAGATCGAACAGACGTTCATCAACATGTGGCTGTATATAAAGAAATAATTTGGATATTTGTTACATACATATTTACATCTAAAAAGCCGGTTTTACTGTTAAGTTGTTTTGCTTTATTTCTGAAAATGTTCACATACAAGCATATCATTGCGAGAATGTTATCTGCCCACGAGGTGCATGTGCATCTTCAAATGTTTATAAATGAGAATAAAACATAATACCCAAAGACGTATATTCATTTTCTGTAGTTGTTTAGTCAATACAGTGTTTGTTGAATGTCTAAGAAGTGGTTTTTTTAACAGCCCGTCCATATCTATAGAACTGTTTGAATAGCATGCCTTTTGCGTAACGTGTTTATGTAAAGTCATGTTTGTGTGTGTTCAGCTGTTCTCAGAGATGCTTACAGAGGACCACAGCAGGCAGGATCTCGGTGGGATTAGAGACTTGGCCAAGAGGCTTGCCATGAGCTTTGGCATCGATCTTCATCGTGTCCGTAAACCACTGGTGGCCCTGCACATGTAAGTAACACACGATAAACGCATTCAGACCAGGCCTGTCAGCCCTTTTTTATTTTAATATTTTGATTCCTCAAAGCCATGAGGTTTCCAGCTCTTATGGGCAGCCATAGCTCAGTGGCTGGAAGTGTGTGTGTGTATATATGTGTGTGTGTGTGTGTATGTATATATATATATATATATATATATATATATATATATATATATATATATATATATATATATATATATATATATATATATAAAAAAATTGTTTTACACTATAGCTGTTCATTCTGTGTTTATAAATGTGGTTTTTATGTTCGAACTGTTTATGTTGTGTTTGCTCTTAGGGACGGTGTGCGTTTTGCATTTCGGGAACCACGGGAGGGAGAAGAACAGCATACGAATGTGACCTTCTTGGAGATCCTCAGCGAGTTCAGTTTCAAGCTGCTGCAACCGGACCGCACCAAGCTGTGAGAAACTGAAACTCATCCACACAAACATGTTTAGTCAACTGATATCAATACTAACTTAACAATATAAGCATGAAATGCTATTGTCTTTACAAAATAACAGTGGCCATATCGTCTCTTTTACCTGAATCGTCTGCCCGTGTTTCAGAGGATTTCATTCCTACATGTTACATTTTAGTATATTTTCTGCCATCATTCCAGGATCACAGCAAAGCAAAATGAATGTTTCACCTCAAACAGGAAAGTTAGATCTTCTTGTCAAATGGCCACAAGCTAATGGTACAAGCAGCCTACTAAATCAGATTTGTGGATATTAATAAGTTTTTCTAACACAGAAAATAATGTGCTCATTCTTGAAATGTCACTTTGGTTAATTGTATTGTAATTTGAAAAAGTTGAACCACTAAATATTAAAGGTTTCTCCGTTTTTCTCCTTATCTCTCGGTCACCCTGTCATCACCTCCTAGGGCTGCGTTTGTGAAATCAGAGTGTCCCAGTGCTGCCCTCTCCTGGCCGTCAGTCAGACTGTATCAGCGTTCCTTGGAGGGCCGCTCCTCTTCTAAAGCCAGAAAACAGCAGGAGGGAGGTGATGTCGTCTCTGCACATAGTACCCCTGTAGCTAAACGCAAGAGAACCACTGCTCAGGGTGAGATGGATTTCACACAAAAACTTTGTGTATAGATTCACAGCTCATGTTAACAGTAATACATAAAAAGGGGCTCTCTTGGTTATTATTGAATATGTTCAATTCTTGATTTAAAACTGCAAATTGTCACATTTTAACAGCTGACTGTATTTAAATGTATTTTAATCGTTGTCGGTTTTCTGTTGATTGATTTAACTACTTGGATTTTTCTCTCCTTGTCAATGTTAACATCTTTGTGAATCCATTGGACTGTGCAGAACCAAGTAGGGTTGGGTATTTTTTTTTCGATACCGGTGCCTGAACCGAAATATAATATATTTATAATGTATATAATATAAAAGATTAGCACAAAACGACAGTTGGCGACATTAAAGAATGGCTTGTTTATTGCTATGGCCATATGGTCAAAATTAAATGATTGATTAATAAGTTAATAACTTATAACAATGATTTATTTCACCAGTAAATTGCTGGTAAACGACAAAAACAAGCACCAGATGGGAAAAGGGTATTTTACAATAACTTAAAATGCACCACAAGCCTGGCGAGTTTCAAGTGAACGCACCGTCTGCGTTGTTTTTCCGACAACGGCAGCTGCAGACTGTGACGTCCCGGTGTTGGAATCCTCTACAGGGAAATACAGTCACACTTTACACCGCTTAATGTAGGCTGTCAGTATTTTAACCATTGTGTTTAATCCAGCTACTAGCTAACGGTAACTTAGCATCCCATGCAGCGATGCTTCTGGGGGGAAAGTGTCGGGCACCGAAATTTTCGTTCTTATTCGGTCTCGTTACTACCGTTTACGTCGGAACCGGTGCCCTATTGGCACCGCGTTTCGGTACCCAACCCTAGAACAAAGTGACTTTGTGACTAATTCCTCTCTGTAGTTTGTAAAATACATGCTGTACATTCAACAGTGTCACATTTATTACCTTCTGTAGTTGACTTCTGTCTGCTCCAGGTTCAGTTGCCAGCACAATCGGAGGATCCTGGTTGGACAGCAGCAGTATCCACAGTGCCCTGCACACGCCAGCCCTCACCTCCACTGCCCAGAGACAGTCAACCAAGCCGCTGGCCTCCAAAAAACCCAGTGCCACACAATCTGATATTGGCAGCGACTTGTCTGAGGATGAGTTCTCCTTAGGGTAAGTTGAGTTTTATCAACAACACGTTTGCAGTATGTGCCATCAGCGTTCCCGCCCTGGCAAAATCTTTTCTGCCACAACAACAAAAAATGGTTACTGGATTTTAGTGTGAGAACTGCAAGGAGAGGAAAGGGGGTGAGACGGTGCCTGAATGTGGGCAAGAGATGTGACCCATGACCATGCACATTCAACCCGTGTTGGAATCGTTTATTTGAATCTACATTTGAATCCATACTCGCACACTCGTCTTCACACACACACACACACACACACACACACACATTAAGTTGCCAGATTCGTTTTATATTCAAGGGCTATAACCAAAACAAACGTCCATGTTGCAGCTGCAGAAACATTTGTTTTGATTAATTTTTCTGTTGTTGAAGTAAAGTTATATACAGTTATAACTTGTGTGCAAATAGATGTAGATGTAAAGAAGGAAGGAAGGTTCACCAGGAGCTTTTACCATTTTACCAGCCAGCTAGAACTTATAATAGCATGAGACAAAGGCTTCACGGCTGCTAAAATGTATCTGCTGCTATTCACCAGGTCCCAAATACGAAAGGTGAAGCCCGTCAAACGACGCCAGCTCTCCTCCAGCCAGACTGGCCCTACTTTGGATCAGCAAGACCTGAACTCCCATCTCACCTTGTAAGACTGATCGTACAGCAGAATACAAACGGTTTCAGAACAGAATTGTTTTTCATATTTAGAAATTCTGAATATTTGTCTCATTTCGTGATAGCTGTTATCAGTTAAGAATAATAACATTAAAATGAACTGTTTTCTCCCTCAGGCTGTCTTTGATTGAGGACGAGGACGCAGAAAGAGAAGAGCCTGAGATTGAGGATTACGAGAGTGACTCTGAACACGAATCTACATATACACTGGTAAAAAAACAAATCTTGGCAACATTTTACAACACATTTACACTCATTAACAGAAGGGAATACTATACTTATGATTGATAAGTCAGCTTTACATCCTATGTTTGTCCACATAATTGTAAATGTTTGGCTATAATATACATTACATGTGGGTATTTACAGCATTGTCTCAAGTCCATGCCATCAGTTTAAGTAGCCCCTTATAATTGACTGCTGTGCCACACTAGATCAACGCAGCTACAATTGAATTAATGCCTGTAAAAGTGCACTATACTTGTGATTTGTGGAGCTGATTAAAATACTAATAACCATTAGTACATTATGGCAGCAAATCTAGTTTTAACTAGTATACAGTGAATAGAGTATATAAATGCATTTATATTTGAGATGTAAAGTTGGGACAGTGCCTCTTTTTCTACTAATTAAGTCAATAAAGATCAAAGACTGTATTCCTGGCGAGCTCAAACTTTTTTCGTCCTGTTTTTGCTATGCAGCCTTCCACACGTCACACCTCCACCAGTATCCTTGATGAGCTCTTTGAGTGATGGCACAGAGACCTGGACCGCCTGGGGAACAGCACTTCTCTTTCTTTAATGTATCTCTTTAACACTACTGCGTTTTCAGTGGTTTCAGTACATTTGAGTGTATAATTAGGGCCAACTGTTCTTCTACATAACCCCTTACAGAGTTCACCTTTCTGATCTATTAGTCATTCATTTTGTTGGAGGGGAAGAGAGGCAAAATGATTATGAAGTTTGGGGACAAAAGTTGTTGCCGTTCACAATTAGGAATGTTTGTTTTGAACACAAAATGTTTAAAAGAAATGTGTTGAAGTTCCGTTCGATCCCTGTTAGCTGGCAGCAAGCTTGAAGTCTTTCTTCCTGTGTTCCACATTTTGAATTTAGTTTCATATCTTTCACTGTTGTTGACAGCTTTTTTTTTTGTTTAACACTTGTTAATTTAATGTAAATTAAAAGATACTTGATTGAGCAAAGTAACACTGAAAGTGTATTTAATAAGATCATATTACAGTGTGATGTACATAAATTCCTAAATAAAATAATTAAAAAAAAGACCGATACCAGACAGATTGTAGGACCCCAGGAAGAATAGCTTTTGGCTCATGCTTAAGCTAATGGGGATCCAAATAAAACAATACAGTAACTCCTTTTTCAATAATTATTTTTTGATGAAATGTACTTTTCTCTAAAGAAATGAAGTACACAATGACAACAATATTCCAGGGGTTGGTAAATTGGAGAGACATTTAAAAATACTAAGGAAAAATAAATAATAAAATACAAATGTTAAACAAGGTAACTAATGACAAGCGATACATTTGTTTACGATCTACTGCTCATATTCATTTATTCTAGAAAAAAAGCCTTTTGTTGGCGATTGTAAATAAACTGATCATTTTAAGATTGATAATGTATGCTTTTTTCCGTTATCATTCAAGAAACCAAATGGTGCATATTCATAAAATAAAGCAAAATCATCCATGACATTTTTAGTAATGAACTTGGAAATACTATATCTTGCCACAGGCTAGGACATTAACAATGCACTCTGCACAGTGCAGAAGTTCATACCAATCATTCTTTTTTCAGGATACACTTTGTGCACAAGTTTAATGAACACATACTTATTTGTAAAGAGGTGTTTGTGAGTAAACTGCCTACATGACCATTATGTTTACTAGTGCGTGCGTACGTTCTCTTAGGATGAGATGTGTGTGTATTTTAGCCATGACTTGTGTACAGTGGCGGATCGAGAAAATTTGACATCAGGTCTTGGCAGGGTGGCATTGGAAGACGGTACACGGAAAACCCCATATGTAAATGGCTTGTGTGGCAAATAGAAGAAAAACTGTGAAACTGCATAACATAATTCTATCATTTGTTTGACATTTTGATTGATCATAATTGGTCCCACAATGGGGAAATTCTCACTGTTGCAGCAGCGAGGGATAGGGATAGCTTCATATTTCGCTTCCTTTACAACAATTTTTAATGTGCAAAATAAACATGAGCAGGGGCTAAACGGCTTTTCAAATCCAACATAAAAAGTATTGGACAGTTTGAATAAAAGTAAAAGAAATGCACATCTTAAATAATAGGTAGTTGCTGAGCGCACATGGTGATTGGAGTTAGAGAAAATGGGGTCCCAACTGGCGCATACTTGTGTGTACTGCTCTTGTGCAAAGACATCCATCTTTTTTCTTTCCATATTTCGTAAAGTGTTCTTTCTTTGCCGTATTTTAGGAATCATCAGAAATCATTACATTCGTACTGTATATTCAAACATAAACAAACTGGTATACGATAGCAACAATAAAATCAAAGATAGATTGGAATAGAATCAATAACCATTTGGATTGAAAACATAAGAATACATGTTGTCATAACGACACACTATGAATACTGGGACCCAACTTTAGTTCTGACAGCAATTCACTCAGACAGCAGTTTGTTGAGTCTCATTTGACTGTAACAATCCAAAGGTGCAGATTGCAACAAGAGAAGACACTGGTCCAGCAGAATACAAAGTTGGAAAACATGGAATTTCACTCCAGAGAGATTGAACCGCAAATTAATTTCTATCTCAGTTCACTTGAAGAACAAGTACAGCGTGAACTGAAGGACAGCGAGGCGAGGCTCACCCAATGTGAATCTGAGGGAAGAGTTCACCTGATAATCCGAGAGGATTTTCTGGCCAATGTCCTCGATCAGCTCCAACAACAGAGAGAGGGCAGCACTTTGAGCCATGACAAAAAGCTGATGCAGAGGGAGATGTGTGACTTGAAAGTTCAGCTTGCTGAACGTGTCCACTCCCCACCCAGGGAAACAGAGTATCTGAAATCCCAGCTGGGAAAAATCAGCAACAGGCTGCGAAAAGCCCAAAAAGATCTTGACCTGCAGTACTTCATTACTGAAGACCTGAAGATCGAATTGGAGCAGATGAAGGGAGAGAAAGAGGCCCTTAAAAATAATGTGGAGACTCAGAAGATCGAGCTTCGTAAAGAGAGACAGATGCTCGAGGTCAACGTGATGTTGGAGAGCTATCTGGAGATTGAGAGGGCTCAAGCTCAGGAGCTGAAGAATAAATTGAGCAAGATGGAGGAAGCTCTCCTAAAACAGGACGAGGAGGCAAAGGAGATACTGGAAAGATCCCAGGCTTCCCATAGAGCCCAGCTGGAGATGCAGGAGAAAAGCAACAAGAACCTCATGGCAGCTCTGAAGAAGACTGAGCAGCAGCTGGAGAGTAATCTCAACCAGTGGAAGGAGGACAAGGCATCCCTCCTTCAGGCCACAGAAAGCCTTAAGCTGACTCAGCAGGAAAAAGAGCAGGAGTGGGAGAGGACTGAGAGTACCATGAGGTCCCAGCTGGTAGATCTTCAGAGCCAGATAATGCAAAAGCCAAAGAAGAAGAAGTGGTACAAAAAGCTTCTGCCTGGCTGAGGAAAACAAAATGCATTTGTACTTGTATAGTGTCTGTCTGTCTGTCTGTGTGGGTCTGTCTGTCTGTGTGTGGGTGGGTCTGTCTGTCTGTGGGTGGGTCTGTCCGTCTGTCTGTCTGTGGGTGGGTCTGTGTGTGTTTGTGAGTGGGTGGGTCTGTCTGTCTGTGTGTCTGTCTGTGTGGGTCTGTCTGTCTGTCTCTGGGTGGGTCTGTCTGTGTGTGGGTCTGTCTGTCTGTCTGTGTGTGGGTCTGTCTGTCTGTCTATGTGTGGGTGGGTCTGTTTGTCTGTCTGTGTGTCTGTCTGTGGGTGGGTGGGTCTGTTTGTCTGTGTGTGTGTCTGTCTGTGTGTGGGTGGGTCTGTCTGTCTGTGGATGGGTCTGTCTGTGTGTGGGTGGGGCTGTCCGTCTGTCTGTCTGTCTGTCTGTGTGTGGGTCTGTGTGTGTTTGTGAGTGGGTGGGTCTGTCTGTCTGTGTGTCTGTCTGTGTGGGTCTGTCTGTCTGTCTCTGGGTGGGTCTGTCTGTGTGTGGGTCTGTCTGTGTCTGTCTGTGTGTGAGTGGGTCTGTCTGTGTCTGGGTGGGTCTGTCTGTGTGTGGGTCTGTCTGTCTGTGTGTGGGCGGGTCTGTCTGTCTGTGTGTGGGTGGGTCTGTCTGTCTGTGTGGGTCTGTCTGTCTCTCTGTATGTCTGTGTGTGTGTGGGTGGGTGGGTGTGTGTGTGTGTGTGTGTGTGTGTGTGTGTGTGTGTGTGTGTGTGTGTGTGTGTGTGTGTGTGTGCGTGCATTTGCACGCAGGGCATGTGATGCGTCAGTGCAGTAGTGTTGGAGTAGTAGTGCTTGTAGTTAGTGCATGCTGCTTCTGCTTGCCACTCTCTGCTTTCAGCTACTGCCACCGGATAGCCCTTTGTTTTCAGGGGCGAAAAGAGGAGCCGGTACATAGCCTCTCCACTGCCAAGATCTCGTACACGCCTCCCCGTGGCACACATGGTAACTGGTCCCTTGTGGTTCCAGGCTAAGTTGTACAGGATCTCGGAGCAGCAGTGGGCCCCAGAGATGTGGCATGCAGGCCTATCGGTGAGTGGAAACGCCCTGATGCCCGTCAACCACTGTCCCAGTTATGGGTAAATAGCCCCAACTATGGGTAAATAGTGAAGACCCCAACGGCGGCGCAGGCGGAAGATGTTGGTGTGAGAACCACCACAACAGCTGGGAAGGCAGAAGAAGGCAACCCCACAGCCACGTGGGTTATCTCAGGAGGGTACAGTGGCTAGGGGAGCAAAACCCTGTGGCGATGTGAGAAAACTGAAACTAGTCCTCACAACTATATAACAACTACTGCATACACACAAACACTAGCTACACAAATAATCTTTTAAAATAAATGCATAAAAATGATGTCATATTTGTTGGTGTACATGTGTACTGTAGTTTGTCTCGTTAACTTGCAGGTGTAGCAGAGGCGATAATGAGATGACTGTGATCACCTTCCGGTCCTCCCAGACTATTTAACTCCGCTTGCCCCGAGACCAGGCGGCCGTATTCACCTGACTGCGCACCAACATGTTTTCTCTCTGTTTGAGTTTTCCCTTTGTTAACTACTGACAACATACACCTCACATTCTCAATTACATCCATACACCTTCATTCATCACTGATACTGACAATCACACCTCATCGTTCTCTTGTTTGCATCATTATTTAATAAATGTCACTTTATTATTTACAGTCAGGTCCATAAATATTGGGACATCGACACAATTCTAATCTTTTTGGCTCTATACACCACCACAATGGAGTTGAAATGAAACGAACAAGATGTGCTTTAACTGCAGACTTTCAGCTTTAATTTGAGGGTATTTACATCCAAATCAGGTGAACGGTGTAGGAATTACAACAGTTTGTATATGTGCCTCCCACTTTTTAAGGGACCAAAAGTAATGGGACAGATTAACAATCATAAATCAAACTTTCACTTTTTAATACTTGGTTGCAAATCCTTTGCAATCAATTACAGCCTGAAGTCTGGAACGCATAGACATCACCAGACGCTGGGTTTCATCCCTGGTGATGCTCTGCCAGGCCTCTACTGCAACTGTCTTCAGTTCCTGCTTGTTCTTGGGGCATTTTCCCTTCAGTTTTGTCTTCAGCAAGTGAAATGCATGCTCAATCGGATTCAGGTCAGGTGATTGACTTGGCCATTGCATAACATTCCACTTCTTTCCCTTAAAAAACTCTTTGGTTGCTTTCGCAGTATGCTTCGGGTTATTGTCCATCTGCACTGTGAAGCGCCATCCAATGAGTTCTGAAGCATTTGGCTGAATATGAGCAGATAATATTGCCCGAAACACTTCAGAATTCATCCTGCTGCTTTTGTCAGCAGTCACATCATCAATAAATACAAGAGAACCAGTTCCATTGGCAGCCAGACATGCCCACGCCATGACACTACCACCACCATACTTCACTGATGAGGTGGTATGCTTTGGATCATGAGCAGTTCCTTTCCTTCTCCATACTCTTCTCTTCCCATCACTCTGGTACAAGTTGATCTTTGTCTCATCTGTCCATAGGATGTTGTTCCAGAAATGTGAAGGCTTTTTTTAGATGTTGTTTGGCAAACTCTAATCTGGCCTTCCTGTTTTTGAGGCTCACCAATGGTTTACATCTTGTAGTGAACCCTCTGTATTCACTCTGGTGAAGTCTTCTCTGATTGTTGACTTTGACACACATACACCTACCTCCTGGAGAGTGTTCTTGATCTGGCCAACTGTTGTGAAGGGTGTTTTTCTTCACCAGGGAAAGTATTCTTCGGTCATCCACCACAGTTGTTTTCCGTGGTCTTCCGGGTCTTTTGGTGTTGCTGAGCTCACCGGTGCGTTCTTTCTTTTTAAGAATGTTCCAAACAGTTGATTTGGCCACACCTAATGTTTGCTATCTCTCTGATGGGTTTGTTTACATTTTTCAGCCTAATGATGGCTTGCTTCACTGATAGTGACAGCTCTTTGGATCTCATATTGAGAGTTGACAGCAACAGATTCCAAATGTAAATAGCACACTTGAAATGAACTCTGGACCTTTTATCTGCTCCTTGTAAATGGGATAATGACGGAATAACACACACCTGGCCATGGAACAGCTGAGCAGCCAATTGTCCCATTACTTTTGGTCCCTTAAAAAGTGGGAGGCACATATACAAACTGTTGTAATTCCTACACCGTTCACCTGATTTGGATGTAAATACCCTCAAATTAAAGCTGAAAGTCTGCAGTTAAAGCACATCTTGTTCGTTTCATTTCAACTCCATTGTGGTGGTGTATAGAGCCAAAAAGATTAGAATTGTGTCGATGTCCCAATATTTATGGACCTGACTTTACGTTGCTGTGCATCTCCCTCCTTTGTTGTGGCCTGTGAGCCGGTCGTAACAAGTTGGGGGCTCGTTTGCCGTGAGTGTAAAACCAGGACCTTGTTTGTGGTTTTCTTTAATTAATCCTAGTTAGTTGCTGTTGAGGCAATTTGGTGAAGATGAGATTGCTGTTTAAATGTTAAGTTGCACTACAGTCATGTGTAATAGAGTTTATGTATACATCAGGGGACAAACGCTCATTTGCATCCTAAACCCCCAAAATATAAGTTAGCTCAAATTATTTTATATGTCAAATATAATATACTAAATATAGGTTTTTGTCTGGAGGTACATGTTGGTCATCCAAAGAAAATAATTAAATTAACAACACAAGAGCATTTCTTTCAGGGACATTTTGCAGGTTTACTACGAGTCTCATGTAGCTTTAGACTTTAAGACCAAACAGGTTTATTTAGTGTCACAGAGCCTTTCAAACACAGCTGCAATTCAAAGTTTTATGAAGAAGAAATGCTTTAGAATATACACTGGTTATTGTCAAATCAGCTTCAAACTTGAATTATTTGGTAAAAATCAATTATCAGTTTACTTTTTTTGTTTTGGGAATAATCAATAAATCCTATGATTTTAATACATGTAGTTTTGGTTTAAAGGTGCTGTAGGTAGGACTGGGAAGATCCAGGACTTAGCCAACAAATTTGAACATCAACAACTTCTCAGTCCCTCCCCCTTTCCGCTAAAGCGCAAATGGTCTCCTAAGCCCCTCCCCCCACAAGGGAGAATGAATGTGTGTGCATGAGCATTGATTGACACGCAGTTAGACACCCCCCCCTGGCCGTGATTGGTGCATCTGAACAGGGAGCTACACTACAGTGTAGGTGGTGCCAGAGGAGCCAGATTTTTTTTTTAATTACCTGCATCATGTAGTTCAACTGGAACATAGGGTCAGTTTCAGCAAATATGACAGAAAGTTAGTTTTATAAGTCTTACATACTTCACCTTTTAATGATATGCCTGAGCCCCTGCCTCTTCCTCCGACACAGAAAGCAGACGATCTACGTTTAAAACGTTGGTAACATTCATTTGTATGTCAAAATGAATAAATCTTTATTTTCAATATACAAATGATCAATTGCAATATATTGCATCACCAAAAGCTACCGAGCTCATTTCCATATATCGTGCGATAAGTCCATGTATTGACTATCGCGATAGACCTACTCATGAGAGCAATATCTGGCTTTTTAGCTGCCGAATGCTCAACTATGTTCACCCCCGCTAGATGTAACCGTTTCTCTCTGTCATTTGGTGCTGGTTAGGTGGCTTTATCAGAACTTTTTTCACTTAAAACAGCTGCCTGCTGCTGATGGAAATTGTGCTGAAGAGAGCAGTGAGAGTGAACCAAAACAGTAAAGTTGTAGGCTACAAAACATAAGAGATGACCTGGACGTTGCTAAAAACACTTCTTAGAACTGAACAACTTTTTTTTGTCACTACGAGCGACCCCTTTTTCATTATACCTAGTCATTTATTTCCATAGTTAATAATACAAAATATTGATCAGTGCAGCTTTAAGGATTTATTTTATTTGAGAAACTCATTGGCCAGAGTATCTTAGATTAATTGAATCTAGCCTAAGTGTCTTTACAGTTTTTTTAATTACTTTTTTATATTCAGGTTTATCCGTTACTGATGTTTAATTAAAACAGCAAATACCTTTATTTGTGTACTTCTAAATTGCAGATGGTGGACTGCAAATTTCATCCACCGACAGGCCTTATGCACTACAACATGCAGTAATGATTCCCATGGGGTCCCAAGACAATTTTGAGTCATAATAGGGGGACAAAAAGAAAAGAAATGTAGCACAAAATCATGTTTACTTTTCCCACAAAACCTTCAAATACATCAAGCTATCTGAGAGGGGACACTGCTCATCTATGTCCACACTAAAAACCTTGTGATTAGAGGACACAAGAGCATGCTGCTTTATTTTAAAGGGTCACAAGCTGAAAAGGTTCAGAACACTGGCATACTGTCTCCTCACACTGTGCAGGATCAGCATCAATGTATTTATGTCTTTAGAAAAGGGGGCTTCAACGTTTTTTAAACCAAGGACCCCTTAACTGAAAGAGAGACGGATCAGGATAAAGCCTTCATACATATACCTTTTTAGTGCATAAAATACTAAGCTATTAAAATAGCCTAATAATTGTTGGCATGATTTTATAAATCATGTTTTAATGTTAAACATACATGCTATTAAATTCAAACAAGACCAGAGCAAATAAGTCAAATAGATTTTTATATAAGTTAAAAAAAAATTAAAATACAAATGATGAACTACACACTGAATCAAAGTACATCACCCAGCACCTCAGCTCATTCCCTGAAGCTGCAGCAAAATGAAAACTGGACTTTTGAGATGCAGACTGATTGTAAACATGAAACTGCTGCTGCTGAAAACTCTGAAACTCTTCTGTCACTCATATCATATCTGCCAGATGAATTTTTTATTTTAGAGAATGAATGTGTAGGCAGGTTCTGCAACATTAGTGTTTACTCAAAAAAATATGTATTTATATCTTCAATTCGCTAACTTTTCCATTTTAACCCTCATGTTGTCTTCCCGTCGACCACGCAGCTTTTTGTCATTCTGGCTTTTGATGTTTTGAAGCTTTTTGTCACTTTTACCAAGTTTGTCACTTTTTCTGATGTCTGTCTATTTAAGAAAAAAAAATTCTTGTTTTTTTCCCCCACGTTTTTGAAGCATTTTTGTCACTTTTTTCAACCTTCTTTCAACCAAATGCTATAAAATCTGATAAAATACCCAAATTAATTGATAGTATTGAACTGATCATTTAGCTATTTTACACAAATGAACGTTATATGAAACCATCCACGTTATTTATTTTTTTGACAATTTGTTGAAAGAAACCCAAATTTTTGATATAGACTTTTTAATAATGGGTCAAATTTGACCCGAGGACAACAAGGAGGGTTAAACAGATTACATTTCTGCCTTTTTGGACTTCTGCGTTTTCTTATTTTCTTATTAAAAAATTGTGCGATTGAAATGTGGCACAGAAAACACCTTATCTGTTGTAATGTTTTATGTTTTGTGTGGACCCCAGGAAGAGCAGCTGATGTTCTCCACCAGATAATGGGGATCCTAATAAAATCAAAAATCTAATCAAGCACTGATGTTTTTTTTAACAAAATATGTCTCTAAATGTCACACTGATCCTTTAAAGCACCTGAAAACATAAATATGCATGACTAAATAAGTAACAAAGGTCTAAGTGAAAAAAAACTCAAACAACTCTCATGTGAAACAACCCAAACTGTTATAAAGTGTGTAGAAAATGTGTGCTCATGTAAAACCCCATCGCCAACAGTAAGTAGCTAATTGAGAAAACACATATTTAGCTGTGAAAGTACCAAAATCCCTTAATTTGCACCATAGTAAACTACTTTATCATAAATAACCACCAGATGGTAGTAAAGCTGCACATTTAAAGTCTTTGGCTGAGGAGTTTAATACTTAACTGACTTGAACTGAAACCAGAGCTGCTTTGTTTGAATCTGTCTGTCTCTGAGAGTCTATTGTTATTATCACTACCGTTTAGTCCGAGTGGAGCATCAGGACATTAGGTACTTCATGAGTCGGCGTCTTCAAAACAAATCCTTCAAAGCATATTGTGTTGTAGAAACAGTTTAGTGCAGAGCATCAAAGTTTGGGTGCAAAGTGTCCTTCATCAGCCATCAGATGTGTGTCTTGTTCACTAGGCTTTCTATAGTTGAAAGTTCACCCTTACTTTAGCTGATAACAAACTTCAAATTATTTCAATTTAAGTCTGGTCTATTATTTGGACTTTGTTATTTTGTTGTTCTTTAAGGTTCCAGTAAGGAGAAGCCACAGGATCTGATGAATAAGTTATAGTAACTGTTTTCTATAATTTACCTCCACTTAAAGGTGCAGTAGGTAAGACTTATAAAACTAACTTTCTGTCATATTTGCTGAAACTGACCCTATGTTCCAGTAGAACTACATGAAGCAGGTAATTTAAAACAAAATTTGGCACCACCTACAGCCTGTAGTGCGATTTGCAAAAATCCACAGCTCCCTGTTCAGATGCACCAATCAGGGCCAGGGGGGTTGTCTAACTGCGTGTCAATCACTGCTCATACACACTCATTCATTCTCCCTTGTGGGGGGAGGGGCTTAGAAGACCGTTTTGGGCTTTAGCGGAAAGGGGGGAGGGACTAAGAAGTTGTTGATGTTTAAATTTGTTGGCTAAGTCCTGGATCTTCCCAATCCTACCTACAGCACCTTTAACATAATGAGTTATGAAATTTCAACTTAATTTCATGAGTTATTACTATTCCAACTCAAGTTTGTAAGCCAGTTCAGTGAAATGTAAATTCCAATGTGTCAACTTAACTTGGACCTTTTTCACAGCAGACATTTTGACTTGTCATAGTAGAAAAAGCACAGCTGAAATTGATAACCTTAAAGATGGCTCAATTCCATCAAGTGTCCCAGTAAGCTGTTTCAGTGAGTCAGCATGTACAATACCAGGGCCTCTCCTAAGTGGAATGCAGCCATTATTAATGGTTTTGAATACACCTGTGCTTTTCCTACTATGACATGTCAACATGTTTGCCATGAAAAAAGTCTACAGTGTGAGTTGGAAACCGGATCTCGCAGAAAGTGACCATGACCCCTGGTGTGGCGGCAATATTAATGTGCGGTGCAAATAGTCCCGGAAATGGTGTCTTTTAGCTTATGCTTAAGCTAATGGGGATCCAAATAAAACAAACCAAAAAAATAACAATACAGTTTATTCTGTATAAACTGTATTGGTAACTCCTTTTTCAATAATTATTTTTTGATGAAATTAAGTACTTTTTTTTCTAAAGAAATGAAGTACAAAATGAGAACAATATTCCAGGGGTTGGTAAATTGGAGAGAAATTTAAAAATACTAAGGAAAAATAAATAATAAAATACTAATACAAATGTTAAACAAGATAACTAATGACAAGCAATACATTTGTTTACAATCTACTGCTCATATTCATTTATTCTAGAAAAAAAGCCTTTTGTTGGTGATTTTAAATAAATTGATCATTTTAAGATTGATAATGTATGCTTGTTTTTTCCGTTATCATTCAAGAAACCAAATTGTGCATATTCATAAAATAAAGCAAAATCATCCATGACATTTTTAATAATAAACTTGGAAATACTATAGCTTGCCACAGGCTAGGACATTAACAATGCACTCTGCACAGTGCAGAAGTTCATACCAATCATTCTTAGTTTAATGAACACATACTTTATCTTATTTGTAAAGAGGTGTTTGTGAGTAAACTGCCTACATGACCATTATGTTTACTAGTAAGAAAAAATTATGAATATTGTCATGTGGGGTCAGGGGGGAGGCTTTAATATGTGTATTTTAGCCATGGCTTGTGTAATGTAATTTGAGTACTACAGTCTGTTTGGGTTCAGTCTCGGGTCACTGTTGTATGAAATCCAATCACCGCCTTTCGCGCCATTCCTGACTAACAGGGCGGAAGTTTGTCGAGTCATGTGACACACAATCGTCAGCAACTTTCGCGCCACCACGAAAGCCCGCCTCTCACTACGGAAAGAAGCGACACGATTGGCTGCTGCAGACGTCAGACTCGCGCCACTTCTTGCACCGCGACCTGGGGAGAACCGCAAGCTGCAAGTGAATGAATACTGGTCTCCGCTGATAGTGAAGTGATTAAACCGTGAATTTAAACTGTACTTTGGTCCGTTGGTACCTTTTAGGATTTTGGAATCAAATTATTTAACCTAAGGGTCAACGTCTGCAGCCATGGCTCGTAAGGATTATGCAGCAGAGAAAGGTAATGTGTAACGTTCACAATAACGGCATGGTAGCAACAGGTTGGCCTAAGTTGCTATAGCTACTTTTAACAAAAAAAAGGCTCTCTAAAAGACTCTTTGGAAACGTAAGTTACTGATTTATATAGTGGCGTGCATCGGGTATAAAACACGCTAATCTATACTACCTTACACCGTTGTGATTGTGTTACAAAATATGCAGTCGCTCATCTGATAACTTCACCTCCTCGTTTTCCCTCTGCACTAGCTTAAATTCATTAGACCACGGCCGTTGAAATTATGCGTGTAGCTAAGTGTGCATGTCTATTGTATAGTTCAATAAATCCAGGACAAGGGGGTGATGTAGCGTTTGAAGTTTCACAAACTTTTCTGAACGTAACTAGTTAAGCATTCTCTGAGCCTGTAACTACACAGTGACCCGGATGGATCCGTTTAAACAAAGGAGCAGGCGCCACTGTGCAACCACATGTCCAACAATAACTTAACTAAAAGTTAATGTAGACGGAGCAATGTATTCCTTTTTTAATAAGTTTATTTCGCATGCTCCTTTTTGCTCTTTAATGGCCAACTCTACGGTTTCAACACACAAAACAACCTCGCGATAACCTTTTTTTAAAGCAAATTATCAATAATAGTAACATTAGGCATCCACTACACGTCCTTAAAGTTACTCACAACGTTATTAGAACCGTCACGATGGATACAACGTTATGTTCTTTTGTAAAAGGCTTACGTTACGCGGTTCCCTTGCTTCTCAATGATGAAACGGCACAATAACGTTACAACTAAACGCTAACAAACAAGTAACGTTAACATCTCTACGAATATTAGATGGGACATCTGATGGGATTTTAGATGGTTTATTACAGAATGTGTATGAAACATGACCAAAATAGTTTCAAATTCTGTCATTGTGTTATGGATGAGATTATTGTGAAAATACATTATTCCCCTTTGTGCTGGGGACCCTTGGATCCCCTCCAAGGACCCCTGGTGGTTCACGGACGCCAACATTTTTCCCTAGGATAGCGAAGGCTTGGGGAAAGGCTTCTACTCCTAGTCTGATTGGCTAGTACGCGTTACCTGCTCTGGTTGGGTTGGTTAGGGTAAGGATATAGGGTAAGCCAATCAGAGGCATAATAGGGCGGGACATGCCTTCGCCATCCTGGGGAAAAAATAATCACTCCCCGGACCCTACTTTGGGGAAACGCATACCTATAATAACTGCTAGCTTCCCCAACCTATGATACGTTAGCATGCTAGCTATCTCTAGTGGTCTGTCAGTTACACAAGTTATGTAGGCTACCATTCTTTAGACGTTCTGACGGGTTTAATAATACTAGTTAACTTTTTATATACAAACATATCTGTACATAGTCCATATATCTATTTCTGTGTAAGTACTTTGACGTCGAAGTCAAATTCCTTGTATGTGATCACGCTTGCATAGCTGATTCTGATACGGCTCTGTAACAATGCATTTTTAGCTTTATTTTATTTAACAAAAGTAGAAATACTTAAGAATTCCGTCTTGGTTGATTTAGAATTTATATTTGAGCGAAAACAATGGAATTGTGTCGAGAGTTTAGCAGTCTGGAGCATAGAAATATAATACATCTCATTATTTTATTATGGTCTGGAGTGTTGTATGAGCTTCAAGTTTTCAAAATTGTCTGCTGTTCCATTTTTGTTGTCTACAATAAATATCGGAGAAAAAGTAATACCGTTTTTTCCCCCGGGAGATGTCACGCCAGACACCTAGTTTATAATGCTGCAAATGTAATAATATTTCAATACCTTCATCAGTGGGCCATAGGCTCGGTCACTATTTCTGTGCCTCCTTCATCGATAGTGAGTTAGCCGATATTTATTTAAATGAAAATCTTCGAGATTACAGCTTTAATAATACCTGAGTCATCTTCCAATCTATGAATATAATATAGCTGCATCACACTAACGTAACTGTTCATTTGGAAGTTTTACTTGGAGTGTATCAACCGGCAGAAACCTTCAGGGTTAAACATTAAAGTTAGCGACCTCTTAACGCTTATTGAGTGTTAAGAACAAAGGCTAATGTTGATGGAGCTGTCTGTTTAACAACTCTTACGTTAAAAGATGGCTGGCCATGGTTTGAAAACAGGCAGAACTATTCCTAAGAGCGGAGGTGGTTGCGGAGGGATACTTGAGTGACGAGGCACAAAAGCCATGTGCTGCTTTGTTTACAATAACATCCTCGAACAGAGAAATAATAAACCAGAGCTGCATATTTTCTGCTACAGCGTCAAAGTAAGTGGAGTATTTTAATTATCGCGCTTGGGCTAGTTTCGTTTCATGTAACGTGGAATTAAATATGTTTAGTAGTTGTGGCTCTTTCGAGAAGTGAGGGATATTTTCTCAAAGAAAAAAAAAATGGACACTGAACTGAGCGCGCCTGTTATTGTATTTACATTCTTACCCCGAAGCTGGGTAATGTCGGTTATTTTACTCTAAAACTATGACTGTATGTACACTCGATGGGAATGTGGTACACCAGGGGCAGTTTGTGCTCTACCGTAGACAATAGTGACTCATCGAGATTACAGGATGCCATGTTGCTCAACAAAGGGGGTCGTCGCAGCACAACAAATTAGCTCCCAGTTTATAGGCCCACTGGTGGTGATGTTGTTGTTAATCAAGCTTTAAAACTCAAATCAGCCTTTAATATTTAAACAAATGAAAAGATAACATCAGTAAACAATTATTTATTTATATATATATATATATATATATATATATATATATATATATATATATATATATATATATAATCTCAATCAATCTCCACCTAGTGTCTGCTGAATGTGGCTGCTGTCAAATAATGCTGAAGGTGTTTTTGTTTGTTTTGCAGACAAATGCAAAAGGTTCCTGCAGGAGTTTTACACCGAGGATGACAATGGGAAGAAGGTGTTCAAATATGGAGCTCAGCTTGTAAGTATAGTAAATGAGTTTAGCTTTCAGAGGTTGCTGTTTTGGCCTTGACTTGGAATGTTGTTGACTGAGGGATGATAATGACATTATCATACTAACTGGAATAAATTGGGTGGAGAAGTGCTGATGAGTGGTCAATTAAAAATTGATTAACCAATTTATCTTCTTCTCTTTTTATAATAACTAGCTACTCATTGTCCTCTCAAACAGTAATTTCTAAATTAGCAAAACTAGGTTGAAACTCCTAAATTGGTTCCTTATCTGTTTTTTGGACAATTAATTTTTTATAAAGTGACAACTTGGGGCACCCATGTGGCATAAGGGTTAAGAAGCTATTTTTGGACTGGTTCAGACTAGTCTCGCTTTGCCAGATCCTCCTCCAAAGCGTGCTGAAGGAGGGTCTGGCTACTCCACATAGCATTCGGGCATTGGAGGAAAACATGCTCTGGTTTAATGGCATTTCTTTAAACCATTCAGAATCGTCATGGGCGGCGCTAAACTCCGCACAGAGCCGCTGCAAAAAAGTTGTGCGAGAGAAAGTCTAGCTAGCTGTCTCAATTTACCCTGCAGAGATCTGAGGAGCAGTCAACCATAATCCTCATTAATCCACCAAATTTAAAATTCCAACACAAAGGAAACGGAAAATGCATGCATCCGGCAGAATTTCCTGCGGCACCGGAGCAATCCCGGAAGTATAACGTCAATGATATAGACTAGGTTCAGACAAGGCTTTTCAGATTTGTTAAATCTAGCAACTACTAAGCTATATATATATATATATATATATATATATATATATATATATATATATATATATATATATATATATATATATATATATAATCTCCTAATGTTCTTAAAATAATTGCTTAATACAGTATAGAAAATGTCGTCACTGATTGTGAAATGTATAGGTCAGGTTTTACCACATTATAGATGTGTGTATCTGTCACAGCTGCCTTAGTTTGTGAAAGTGTAGAGGTGTCACTGTTATTGAGCAGTATTTGTGCAGTCAAGGTCGTGTAATTAAGTGGCTCTTCTGATTACTTGTCTGTGTACACAGGTAGCGCTGGCCCACAGGGAGCAGGTGTCTTTCTATGTGGAGCTGGACGATGTGGCCGAGGAAGACCCAGAGCTGGTGGAGAGCATCTGTGAGAATGCCAAGCGCTACACAGGCCTGCTCGCTGACGCCATCCACGAGCTGCTGCCAGAGTACAAAGAAAGAGATGTGCGTATATATGCACAGTTAATCCTGTACGGTTTTTAAACGGTTAAAGTATTTGGATTGGATCAGTTTGGACAATACAACAATCAAGTATATATATATATATATATATATATATATATATATATATATATATATATATATATATATATATATATATATATATATATATATATATATATATATATACATACATACATACATACATACATACACACACACACACACACACACACACACACACACACACACACACACACACACACACACACACACACTCTTTTTTTTAAGTGGTTCATAGGACCAATGTATCTGTGAAATACCTGTTTATTAAAATGGAAATGCTTTTGTTTTATCCAGATTGTGGCCAAAGATTCTTTGGACGTATACATTGAGCACAGGCTGATGATGGAACAGAGGGGTCGTGACCCTGCGGACACCCGAGACCCTCGAAACCAATACCCACCTGAACTCATGAGGAGATTGTAAGTTGTGTCAGATTCAGGGTTGTATTTTTATTAATACTTTTTAGTTGGCACATAACGGCAGCTGTGGTACTTCCATTTTTTCCCCCAAGTCTTTTTAAAACGGTTATGCTCTAGTAAATCTTGTATTATGTATGTATTTACGTTTGAACACCTTTCTCATGAACTTTATCCTCCTTCCACAGTGAGCTGTACTTTAAGCCTCCCACCACTGCTAAACCCAAAGTGGTGCGTGATGTACGAGCAGACAGCATCGGGAATCTGGTGACTGTTCGAGGCATAGTGACCCGGGCAACTGAGGTCAAACCAATGATGGCGGTCGCTACGTACACGTGTGACCAGTGTGGCGCTGAGACCTATCAACCAGTAAGACTGGGTTTCGTCCCGTGATCATTTACATCCTGTGACAAATGCATACATTTATCAGGTGTCCCTCATAAATTATTTTTGTCCTTCAGATCCAGTCTCCCACCTTCATGCCCCTCGTGATGTGTCCCAGCCAGGAGTGTGTCACCAACAAATCTGGAGGTCGACTCTACCTGCAGACCAGAGGCTCCAAATTTGTCAAGTTCCAGGAGCTGCGTATTCAGGAACATGTAAGAAACTACGATAAAGTGCTCACCCACTGTTGCCATGAATTGTATTGTTGTGATTTTAGCAAGTTTCTATTTTCTAATGAGTTTCTTCTGTTGTTCCACAGAGTGACCAGGTACCCGTTGGACATATTCCACGGAGCATGTCCATTTACGCCCGCGGAGAAAACACGCGTCTTGCCCAGCCAGGAGACCATGTAGCCATCACCGGAGTCTTTCTCCCTCTTCTGCGCACAGGCTTCAAACAGGCTACTCAGGTATGTAGCTGTTAACCTGAATTTGGGATTTGTCTGTTTTAACCCACATAGTGATGCGTTGCGCTGTCCATGGTCCAACAATGCACCCTATCCTGATTTTTATTTTTTTATTTTATTTTTTTTGGGGTCATTTCAGGGTCTTCTGTCAGAAACTTACCTGGAGGCTCATAGCATCACACTCATGAACAAGTCCGAGGATGATGAGCTCGGCAACGACGATCTAACTGATGAGGAGCTGCGCAGCATCACAGGTTTGTGTGTGTGATGGCTTGACTTCAATAAAATAAGGCTGTAGTAACCAGTATTAATGCCAAAACCTGACTATACTGATAATTCATTTTTCTTGCTGTTTTTGCAACTGAAGTGATTGTATTATCTGTTACAGAGGAAGGATTTTATGAGAAACTAGCTGGCTCAATAGCACCAGAAATCTATGGACATGAAGATGTAAAGAAGGCACTGCTGCTGCTGCTGGTTGGAGGAGTGCAACAGGCACCTAAAGGCATGAAAATCAGAGGTGAGCACCAATAGAAGCCCCTTAGTCTCTTACTAAACAATGACCAATCAATTGGGACTGTTTACCACAGAGGTAAATACAAGTTGTCCCAGTAGCAAATCATAATGCAACAATACAAAAAGAATGCTTTTAATTGCATCCCCTGGAACATACGTTCTTGTTAAGGTTAAGTTGATCACGTTAGTAATTTTGTGTATATCACCGACCAATCTATGTGTGTGAAGCATTAATCAAAAATGTTTGTAATAACTGCAACGCTTTTCCTGTTTTGACTCTTCTCCCTTAAGGCAACATAAACATCTGCCTGATGGGAGACCCAGGAGTCGCCAAGTCCCAGCTGCTGTCCTACATTGACCGCCTGGCTCCTCGAAGTGAGTGCAGAACTGTTTGTTGGAGTAAAAATCCTGTATCTGGTTTAATATTTTATCCCGTAAGCAATTTTCATTACATTAGGGTTAACATGGTAAAATATTAACTTTGGATGTGATTGTCTGACTAGAGAAGACTAAAGGCTGTTTTTGTTTTTTTATGCCAGGTTTTGGGCACTTTAGATTTGCCTACTTTGTGGGTTTCTAATCATTTTACTCTCCGCTTTAAATGACAACCTAATACCAGTGTCTGAATGTCTTAGTTTGCAATTTAAAAATGAAATGTATGCCACTGCCATTTCACCCAGGTTTGCTCACATTCTCATGTCCCCTCTGTGGTCGTCAGGCCAGTACACAACAGGTCGCGGTTCATCTGGCGTCGGTCTGACTGCAGCGGTGATGCGTGACCCGGTAACTGGAGAAATGACCCTGGAAGGTGGAGCCTTGGTGCTAGCTGACCTGGGCGTCTGCTGCATCGACGAGTTTGACAAGATGGCTGACGCTGACCGCACAGCCATCCACGAGGTGATGGAACAGCAGACCATCTCCATCGCTAAGGTAAACGGAACGGCCCTGGTGACGTAATTAGTTGGAATGTTCAAATCTAACTTCTTGTGTCACATCTCAACCAATGTTTTTTTTTTTGCTCTTTTCCAGGCCGGCATCATGACCTCCCTCAACGCCCGTTGCTCTATTCTAGCAGCAGCCAACCCCGCCTATGGCCGCTATAATCCCCGGAAGAGCCTTGAGCAGAACATTCAGCTCCCAGCTGCTCTGCTGTCCCGTTTCGACCTGCTTTGGCTGATCCAGGACAAGCCGGATGCCGACGCTGACCTGCGTCTGGCCCAGCACATCACCTACGTGCACCAGCACTGCCACCAGCCGCCCACTCACTTCACCCCCATCGATATGAAGCTGATGAGGTGTTGATCTTGCATTACATTTCAAAATGTTTGTTAAACCTCCCCACTCTTCCATTTCTTTTTCTTTTAACAGTATGTCAAACCTACCTACCAACTAGGCAATATTGTTTAACAAAAATATGACATGTGAATCCCTTCAGGCGTTACATCGCTGTGTGTAAGAAGCGGCAGCCTGTGGTGCCAGAGTCGCTGGCTGATTACATCACTGCTGCATATGTAGAGATGAGGAAAGAGGCCAGAGTCAGCAAAGACACCACCTTCACCTCCGCCCGAACCCTCCTCTCCATCCTCCGACTGTCCACTGCCCTGGTGAGAACGACACCTCAGCTGTAGCGAGCTGTAGGTGGTAGGAAACTTTCATAGGCCGCTTGCAATAGTTGAAACCACAGCAGGTGTATAACTTTGTCAGACATATAAAAAAAAACTATTTGAATTTTATCTTTATAAACACTGCAGTCCTGACTGGTACCATTACATTTAAACGGTGCCAAATTAAATTATGGGGCTACTATTTTGTTAAAGTTATTGTGAAGTTGATAATGGAATTACATAGTGTGATGATCATCCTTGTGTCTTCATCAATTGTCCAATGTGCGATAAAGTGCTTACAGTGCAGGTAGTGACGGTAACATGGCCTACTGCAGTGTAAGCACTTCTTTCCTACACTGGACAGAAGATCTCCAGTCTGCCAAACACCGGGGTTATAGTCATCATTACTCATCATGACTCAGCAATAGCAAATCAGATAAATGCATGTATTTGTAACAGTGTATTTTGTTCTTGGCCTCCTGAAAAGAGAATGGAAAGTTGTTTCCTGAATTGAGTGTTTTATTGACTTGTGTTGGCCTCTGGTTGTCAAAAGTGCTGTTTGTGCAGGTAGCAGTCATCCACCTACTGCAAAACCAGCACTTCAGGCAGACAGGTTGGTAATGTGCTGCACACAGATGTCCACAAGGGGGCAAACCGCAACCATCCCTGTGTGAAAGAAACCACTTGAATGTAGATAATCAAGAATGTATTTATTTGCTGCACAATGACTGGACTTTGCGTTTTGTTGAGATGCTGCAGATGTTATATCTGGATAATCATCATGAGTGAGCTGCAGAAAAAGGTTTGTCTGATCCTGGCCAGCTTTGCAGGGTGGGCAGTCAGCCTGTGTGCGTTAGGAGCAGCTGTGCAAACCCATGCAAAACTGACCATGGCCAGAACCGTCACCAATATGTTCTACATTAAAAACTATAAAAAAAAAAATTAAAAAAAAAACTTGATCTTCAAAGTGTTGGCTTCTCTTTTTAGCATTTTTTGTTTTTGGTGTTTTTAATTTCAATCTGTGAGAGACTAGCTGGTGTTGAGAGGCGGAGACTTGGGCAATTGCCGGCCATCCCAAAGGGCATTGCACTTGTCTCGGTCTGACAGTGCCGGCACAGCGCAGCCTTGGTTATCAAGACAAATTTGCAGTCAAACTCAATTTCCGCTATGATACACATTTACTAGATTTTGTTTGTATCACAATCCCCACTCATTCCTTTGTTGCGTCACTGCAGGCTCGCCTTCGCATGATGGAGACCGTGGAGAAGGAAGACGTCAACGAGGCAATGAGACTGATGGAGATGTCAAAGGATTCGCTACAAGCTGACAAGTCCAGCACCACAAGGTTAGTGTTAATGCTTTTTTTTAACAATGGCATCTGTTTAGCTCCAACTCCACGTGACTTGAGTGACCGGATGTCTTCCAAACCAGAATCCCCTTTTTTACGAGTTTCTTGTATGCCTGTAACAGTAGCTGTATATCCTGGAGGAAGCTGTAAAAAGTCTCTGGATTTTTATAGCGCTATCTGAACATGGAAGCATGTTCACTGACACAGGCGTCAAGAATAGTGATGTTTTCACACCCCTTCTCATATACTGTTCGTAAACCGCTGCTGTAAAAAGTCTCTTGGAAGTTATAAAGCACAATGTTAGGTAGTTATGCAAATTATGCTTTTGTTTTCTCGCTGAAAGTTAGATAAAATTGATACACATGCATGTCTTGATGTTGAGAATAAAGCTGGAGGCGGATGGTTAGCTTAGCATAAAGTCTAAACATCGGGGAAGCGGCTGACCTTACTCTGTCCAAGTGTAACAATTATTTGTGGTCTTAGGAGGGTTATGCGCCAGACAGACATGAGAGTAGCAGATATCTTATTTAATTCTCTGCAAGAAACAGTAATTTTCCCAAGTGTCAAACTGCTCTTTTTTTAAAATGAATATTCACACTTTACAGGTTCCATTTTAAACATTTTAATTGACCTTCAACTCAACATCAATGCAACAAAAGGCAAATTATGTGAGTAGTGTTCTGAGGTCTAAAAGTCTCAACGCTTGATTCTTATTGTACAGGACACAGCGTCCGGCCGACGTCATTTTCTCTCTGGTGCGAGAGCTCTCCACAGAGGGCGTGGCAGGCCGCGGTGGAGCCGGTGGGGTGGTTCGCATGGCTGAAGCGCAGCAGCGTTGCATCTCTCGTGGCTTCACCCCTGACCAGTTCCAGGAAGCGTTGGAGGAGTACGAGGAGCTGAATGTGTGGCAGGTCAACCAGGCTCGCAGCCGCATCACCTTTGTCTGAAGAAACCTGGGACATGTCTTTATGCACGCTGTGTTTCAGCCACCTGAGGGGAAAAGTCTTTATTGTGGGCTTTCTACAGACTATTGGGGTCTGCATTTTTTCCCCCTTCAGCATTTTGTAACACAAGTCAAGCCAAACTTGGACATTTTTTTTTGAGCATGACTATTTTGCAAGAATCCCTGCTGTTTGTAGTGTTTTTATGTTAACATTCCTGTTCACCAGTATATCTCTTGTAAATATGTATGTCAGAAGTTGAGCTTGTGTAGTATCTGCAATTTAGAGCTTAAAACTTGTTTTTGACACAGAGCATTTCTATATATTTTGCACACTGTCGGGCAAATTAAGCAAGATAAATTAACGTTGAGCCTTGTATTGTGACGGATAGTTATAATAAATTGATGGTTCAATACTAAGATTTTTGTGATTTATTTGGACTCCAGTGTGCACATGAAATGGGATGCAGAAAGTTGGTGTGCCACAATCACCTCTGAACACCTGGTTTGTTTCTGGAGCGGCCGTCTCGACATAATTGCTGCTTTCAATACACCCTTAACATGTCTTGCTTGTAAAACATGCAAAGATACAGGACTGAACCTAACCATTATTTTCATTATTGGTTAGTCTATAAATTTGTGAAATGTACAATTTCCTCAAAGCCCAAGGTTATGTCTTCAAATATTTATAATGGTTGTGGTTTAAGGCTGCAATGATTATTTTCATTATTGATTCATTTTAGGATTGTTTCCTGATTTAATCATTTAGTCTAAAAAAGGAGTGTCGATCTTGCTTGAAAATGCCTGTTTCAAGTTCCCATACAATGTTTTGGCTTCAAATAGCTAGTTTTGTCTGACCAACAGTCTAAAACCCAAAGACTGTCGCACAAGACAAAGGCTGGAAATCTGAACAATTAAGATGCAGGAACTATGTACTATAGATCAAATAATAGTTGATTAAAAAGATACTGTCGCAGAACAGCAGGTTATAAAGGAGGTGTTCTCTGAAAAATGACAGCCTTTTGGAGCCGACAGTCTTTTTAGAAATCTTTAACTCATATATATATACACACACACACACATTTAAGGCTGTGTGTCAGCTATGATTTTCTTTTATTGTGTTTGTAGGCAGCATTTTCCCCCACAGTTGCAGTTCTCCCAGCAGGTGATGCTTTCCTTACAGACTTAATGGGGAGTTTCCATTTGAAGTCTGTTCTCTTTATGGCTTTGCTTCTAAAACTGCAGGGGCTTTTCATTTCTAATCGGCGCCAAAGGCCCCATTTTAAACGGTATTAAAAGAGAGGCGGAGACAAGATTTTTGTGTCAAAGTTGGTGTAGTCCTATTGGACAGGAGATAATGTTTCAGGGGGTCAGACATAGAGATCTGTATTTAACCCACTTGGCCCTGTTAGTGCAGTGAAGACAGCTTCCTGAGGCAGGTGAGTAAAACATTATGGGACAGTGTTTGTCATTAGGCGTTAAAAGTGCTGGTTCTAAAAACTGCCTTTAATTCAGTTAAATGGTATAAAGTAATTTCCTGTAGCTGTTTTGTGTTATATTTCATAATGATCAGTGTGTATTTAGAACCCAAGTAGGACAATAGGTTTTCTTGTGATGATGTGAAACAGCCTTGAGAAATGTTTTCCTAATCTATTACACATTTCAATTCTTGAGGGAAAGGCCTCAATTCCAGTAAGAAAATCTAATGTGAATTTTATTTAAATTTTGGTTTTAAAGTTTGTTTTATAGATTACAAATTAGATTTTATAATAATCAAATAACGATTTGGCGAGAACTGTCCTTTTTCCCCTAAATGATCCTAATCTATGCCATGAAACACAGGAGTTCGAGATGATTTCTTCATTGTGGTCATTGGGGGCACTCTGCTGTCTGATGTTGCTCCCAGGTCAGTTCTGACTCTTTTGTACAACTTCAACAAAAAATGTGTCAAAAACATAATAATCAACAAATGATTTGTCTCCTCTTTTAGGCCTGTTGGAGGCTAAATCTTTGTTAAACGCTATCAAGCAGGAAGGTAAGTGCAGATCTTAAATAACTTCAGAATAAAGTTAAATAACTGTTAAGAAGTTTTTCATCTTTAAGGGACTGAGCTTCATCTCCTCTGTTAACAGAGATGGTACCCGTCAGTGATGTTGGTATTGACTCAGAGAAAGCAAATGGCTTTCTGAGTCACTCCAGACCGAAGCGTAACGTGGACCCCAGGTGGTACAGAGGAAACCCAGACTTCCAGGCTTACTACCGCTACTACAGCAGCATCGGACACACTGAGGGGGTAAATATACATTGCCTGTAAAGATATGATACTTTGGGAATGGATAAGTATACAAATTCTTATTTTGGGAGACTCCAGTGATAATAAAATGCCTTACTCTGGTAGTATGACTTGCAGAACAATTATAAAAGCAGAAATTAACTAAAACAATAATCCACACTGTGTTAGTCCAGTTAGTTTGTGGACGTGGACAGTAGAGAGTTTACAGGAAATGAGGGGAGAAAGTCAGGGAATGAAATGTTACTGGACTCAAACCAGGAACGTTTTGATTACATGGTCAGCATCGTCTAGATATTTTAATCCCCACACTACCTCGATGGTGATCTTCATTTTGCAGTGCAGAGTCTGCAGACCCCACTTTCTTGAATATAAGTCATAAGATCGCAGTTCAAATCCTTTTGTGGGTGGATGGCTTTCAGGACTGAATTTTCCAAATTCATATAGAAATAAAACGTTATGCTCTCCATTGATTTATCCTTATTATTAAAAGTCCGTAATGCCTTAATTATTATTAAAAGTCCTTGAGTATTTTAAGTCCTTAATCTTTTTCTGTTTTTTTCCCTCCTACCACTCAGCTCTATGAGATCGACAAGCTGCGGATGCTCTACCAGCAGATGAGGTACCTGGAGCACACCTATGGCCCCGACGCTTCCTATTTCCAGAGCAAACTGGGAGTGCCGATGATCATGTGTGACCCAGCCACAGACAAGAATTGCAAAGTCGCTCTTCCTCCTCCTCCCCCAATGAAAGGGGGCCCAAAGCCCACAGAGCCCCCAGCAACCCCTCCTCCTCTCCCTCCTGCTCCAGCCATTTCCCAGGCTGATGTACTCTACCTCTGCAACAAGAACGACCCCCTCTGTAAGCCCCACATCGTCTACCTGCCCACCGGCTCCGTGCCTGTGCTCTGCGACCCCCGCTACCACCCCCACTGCACTCCCCAGAAAGCTCCAGCTCCAGTCGCAGTGCCCCAACTTCCTCCCCCTCCACCAAAGAAGTCCGCCCCACCTCCACCTCCACCTGTCCTCATCAAGAAGTCTCTCCCGGCCCCCATTCGCACCTTCAAGGGTATGGAGTACGACTGTGACCCCTACTGGGACCCCGACTGCCTGATTGACCACCCACCCAGGCCCATTAAGGGGAAGATTGTGGTCCCCCCGCCGCCACCACCACCCCCTCCTGTGGAGGAGGAAAAGAAAGAGGAACCAATGGAGCAGCCAGCTCCCCCTGCTCCCATCGAGAAGAAAGTAGGCCTCTACCCTTACCCTTACTACTACCCCAAGCCCTACAACCCCAGGGATGATCTGTATGACCCGGCCCGCTTCCAGTACCCACAGCCGGCTGCTGCTGCCGATGAGCCTGCAGAATCAGGCCACAGTCAGTAAAAACATCCAGGATGTGTTGGAAGAAAGGTGTTTTTACTTATAATAAAACAGACTGATTGAAAACATCTAAGTTGAACATTTTCATATTTTGAGAGATTTGAACATCTTGCAAATGCGAATACATGGAATACAACCTGTACTAAAGCAATGAAAAGTTGCAGTATTTGTTTAAACCTTATTACATTGATAACTGTTAATGTATTTACCATCACTGTCGATAAGTAAAAAAATCTGTTTTCAGTCCACATAAGCATGTGATGCAAATTATTTGATTGATGTAATGAGATAATAAAGTGTAACAAAACAATTTCTCATCAGTGAACCAGTAGTATTTTGGCTTTGAATATACTTTTAAAAAATGTGCAAGAAGACAGAAAGGAAAGAAAATGTTTGCTCCTCCCAGTGCCACATGGCAGGTAGAAGCAGACGTGTGAAGTAGCAGTGCCAACTTGCAGGCTGGGGGCAGGGTCATTAGGTCTGGTTCCGCTGTACATTTAATACCCATAAAAATGCTGACTCCTGTAAGACCCATGACTCTGGAGCTATAATTCCCTCTACCCCTCTTTTCCTGCCACGTTTGCCTGTCTGTTCAAACCTCCATAGGCAACTGAACAGCAGGAACACAACTTCAAAAGACGAGCTAACTGCAAACACTCCTGACAATAAACCTGCAGCTACACATAGCTGACTTTCATAGGTTCATTACATAGTCTGACATTTTTGAGCTGTGTGTTGTGGACAGTTACTATAATTACCATTTTACAGCTTAGAAAGAAGAGGAGTCAAAGTCACATGAAAAACATCAGCAGATCATTTATAACATACAGAAACATGAAACAAACGGGGTAAATTAATGTTACGCTCATAAGCAGTGGATTCATTTCATTTCTGTGCATACCCAAGACAGAGTTGAGGGATTCTGTACATATCTCGTACTGACTAGTGTAATTAAGTGCTTTTAGATACACTTTTAAAAATGGTAAACTGCTTTAAAAAGCTACTGTAAATTTTGTTTTAGCTAACCAATAATACATACAAACCAACAAAAAAAAAAACAGAAAAAGAAACTGCATTGCTTGTTTGTGTCTCTGCTTCAGACAGCTTATAAGAAGAGTCCTCGCATCCTCTGGCCGATTCCCTGTTTGACGTACAGGACATTGAACTTGTTGATGAACTGGTTCATACTCTTGCAGGTCTTGGTGATGGTGCCTAAGTAGGCCATGAAGCCCACATCATTACATTGCTAAAGGGAAAATAAAATGCAGTTATAGAAAGCACTTGTTTGGCAGTACAACACAGAGCGAGACTGTCTGCTAAAACGGATTATAACAAGTCCAAATGTTAAATTTTATAAGTTTCTGTCTGATGTGCAGATTCAAATCTTTCAATATATACAAGTGAGGAATTTGCTCCAAGCTAAAGTTAGGTGTTATCTGTGGGATTACAGTGAAAAAGAAATCTGCATTCCAGGGGAGTGTACAGACATTTGAATCACCAGAGGCTGAGCCCAAAAGAGAGGAAGTGATTGGCATGCAATTTTTTTAAATTTTAAGAAGGAAGGCGCTTTACATATATAGCACAGCTCTAATGTTTATCAAAACAAATTTTCTCGTTGTATTCTAATCTCCAAATGCTCCAAAAGGCTTAATTTGCGTATAAAACTCTCTCATTCTGAAAAGAAAATAATGGGACACAGTGGTGGAAGAAGTATTCAGATCTTTTACTTAGAGGATTTCTACACTGTACTACTCAGTTTTACTAGATCTGTTACAAGTAGTCCTGCATTGACAATCTTACTTAGATAAAAGTACAAACATAGTAAAAGTACTCATTATGCATAATGGCCCATTTCAGAATGATATATATTATATTATTATATTAATAATAGGCCGGCAATGTTTTTTTTAAATCTGTAATCTGATGTTTTTTTATCTGTTTGGGTGAGACCAAAGAGAGGCCTTAGCTGGACAATAAAGTTGTATTCTATTCTATTTCTATTTCTATTATAATTATTGATGCATTCATATGCTCATCACTTTAATGTTGCATCTGGTTAAGTCAGAGCTCTTTTTTTATTGTAGCCTACTTGTGAAGTTCCCCCTGGGGACCAGTAAAGCCTTATTGATATAATAATATCATAATTCCTTTATTGATTATATTGTGTATTGATCTGAATAATCTAGTAACTAAAGCTGTTAGATTGATGTAGTGCAGTAGAAAGTACAATAATTCCCTAGTGGAGTAGAAGTATAAAGCAGCAGAAAATTGAAATACTCAAGTAAAGTAGTACCTCATAATAAGTACAGAGGGCTACTTGAGTAAACTGTAAATGAAAATATATGAATTTATATGTGGTTAGTTACATTCCACTACTGGTAACTGAAATTAAGTTGAAAAATGCTATGAAGTTGGCTAATGCTAGCTAGTTTAGCTGACAATACATATCAGGAAGGTTGCTTCAACACAATTTATTCACTGTCTAACAAAGTGGGAGCTTTTTACTGACCTTTTATGAAAAACCTTTTTTATGACATACTATACTATGACTTGTTTTCTAGGACATTCTATACTAAAACCCTTTATGATATACTATACTGTGACTTTTTTATGACAATCTATACTATGACCTTTTTATGACATACTATACTATGACTTTTTATGACTTTTGATGACATACTATACTACGACTTTTTATGACATACTATACTATGACTTTTTATGACTTTTGATGACATACTATACTACGACTTTTTATGAAATACTATATTATGACCCTTTATGACTTACTATACTATGACTTTTTATGACTTTTTATGACAAACTATACTATGACTTTTCATGATTTTTTTATGACAATCTATACTATGACCTTTTAATGACATTCTATTATATAACTTTTTTATGACATAGTATACTATGACTTTTTATGACTTTTGATGACATACTATACTATGACCTTTTTATGACATTCTATAATATAACTTTTTTATGACATAGTATACTATGACTTTTTATAACTTTTGATGACATATTATACTATGACCTTTTTATGACATACTATGCACTGACTTTTTATTACTTACTATGCTATGACTTTTAATGATATACTATATTATGACTTTTGAATGACATACTATATTATGACTTTTTATGACATATACTATGACTTTTTTTTACTTTTTTCAACATTGTATACCATGACTTTTGTCAACAGACTATACTTCGACTTTTTTATAACTTTTTTAAAGATACTATACTATGACTTTTTTAAGACACTATACTATGACTTTCTATGACATAATATAATATGACTTTTTATGACATACTATACTATTACTTTCTACAACATACTATACTATGACTTTTTAGGGCCTGAGCGCCGACAGCGGCGAAGGCCCAATTGAAACTGAAGGAATTATTATTACGGCAAATTAATTGCCTTTTTGAGGGGCTTAACATACTCAAAAACTCACCAAAATTGGCAGGCTCATCAAGTCTGGTGAAAATTTACGTATTTTAAGGGTTTCGGGAATAGGCGCACAAAAATGGCTCGCTAGCGCCCCCTACAAAACTTAAAAAATAAGTAAATAAATAAAAAAAAATTATTGAAAGTTCTAAATTAGTGCGATTTTGGCCATTTCCACATGACGTACTTTAACAAACTCCTCCTAGAGATTTCATCCGATCAACTTCAAATTTGGTTTGTGCCATCTTAAGACATTAAAGATGAAAAGTTATTAAAAGAAAACCTTTTCGTCATAGAGCATGGCTGTGGCGTGGCGGCCATTTTGAGTGTTTAGCGATGAACAAAGAAGTTGTTGTAACTTGAGTGTACGTTTTCGTATCTGCCCAAAATTTCTCACGATTGACAAGGGTCCAGGCCTGAGGACATCTACAGGCCAAAATTAACTTTTGATCATAGCGCCCCCCGCTGGCAACAGGTAATGCGCCGTATATGACAAACATCATCCGATTTACATGAAACTTATAATGTGTGGTCTACATGTGATACTGAGCTGCCCCTATACTTTAACCACGCCCACTTACTCAGGCCACGCCTCCTTTCATAACATTTTAACCATTTAAGGTAGACCCTTCTGTGAGGTATCATTGAACTCAGCAGATAGTTCCTTATTCTTTGGTGATGGTTTAGGCCGCCCTCTATGCTTTGGCCACGCCCCCTCTCACAGCTAATGAACTGTATGACGTAGAGTCTTGGGTGTGGTATCAATGAACTCAGCAGGGAATTCCCTTTTCATTGGTGACGATTTGCAGTGTCTGAGTGCTGCGCAAATGCACGATCGCAAGGAGTGGCGTCCGCCAGTAACCCCGACACGCACAAAGGCGCGAGGGCCTGTCCTATGGAGGATATATTTATTCATAATTCAAATTGAAAGTCCAAAGAGAAAACGAAGCAAGATCAAATTAAAAATAGTATTATTTTACTACGGAACTAGGAAAAATCATGCCATAATTAAATGTGAAATGTAAAAGCTTAAATGGAAATACTTAAATTAAAATGTCAAATCGAAAAAAAGAAATTATTTTATTTTAGCCTTTCCCCTTTATAATTTTCAATTTTCAATTTGACATTTTATCTTTTGAATTTTACGTTTTACATTTGACATTGACATTTTAAGATTCACCTTTTACATTTCGATTCAACATTAAGCTTTTCATTTAGAAGTGACAGGTGTCAATTTAAATGAGGAGGCGTGGCCCAACGGCATCCGACAACATATCGGAGAAAATGTGCAATTGGCCGTCAATTTTTTAAAAACTGCCCATATTCAAACTGTACACAGTTAATTTCTCGCATAAAACTGTCTCAGAAATGAATATAGTGGTGAAATAGCAGACGAAAAAAACAATCAATTCTAGAGTCTAGATCGGGAGTTTGCCGTAGTAGCAGCAGGCAACAACAGGAAACCTTTTACAATTTCCGTCTGCTATTTCACCACTCATTTCCCCACAACTTTAACTGTAAGCGCGGTTTAATCATGCGAGGCTGAGCTGCGGCTCATCTAGAGATTCGGCATCATTGCCGCTAGAGCGCGTAGCGATGTGCCCCGGCCCCGGGCAAGGTAAGGAGACAGGCTGCTACGCGCTGCAGCGGCTTCTCCAGCAGGCTGAACCGGCTTCCTCCCTCCCTTCCTCCTTTCCCTTGCCCGGGGCCGGGGCACTTCGCTACGCACTGTAGCGGCTTCTCCAGCTTGCTGAACCGGCTTCCTCCCTCCCTTCCCCGCCCGGGCCACATCGCTACCTGGATGTGTGATGGCTAGACGAAAAAAAGGGGACATGCCGAATCTCTGAGCCACAGCCGAGCTGCGAGATTCTAGAATTGATTGTTTTTTTCGTCTGCTATTTCACCACTAAATTCATTTCTGAGACTTTTTTATGCGAGAAATTAACAGTGTACACTTTGAATATGGTCAGTTTTACAAAAATTTATGGCCAATTGCACATTTGCATTTGCATATGTTGTCGGACTTGGAAGCTCCAGTCTTAGGTGACAGCCAGCTTGCGGTGGCTGGGATCGCTTGCTTACCGGTGGCCAGTAATACTCACAGCTCCCCCTGTCAGCTGGAAGTGGTTTCAGACCCTCCCACCAGCCGTTGGGCCACGCCTCCTCATTTAAATTGACACCTGTCGCTTCTAAATGAAAAGCTTAATGTTAAATCGAAATGTAAAAGGTGAATCTTAAAAGGTCAATGTCAAATGTGGCCCAACGGCTGGTGGGAGGGTCTGAAACCACTTCCAGCTGACAGGGGGAGCTGTGAGTATTACTGGCCACCGGTAAGCAGCGATCCCAGCCACCGCAAGCTGGCTGTCACCTAAGACTGGAGCTTCCAAGTCCGACAACATATGCAAATGCTAATGTGCAATTGGCCATACATTTCTGTAAAACTGACCATATTCAAAGTGTACACTGTTAATTTCTCGCATAAAAAAGTCTCAGAAATGAATTTAGTGGTGAAATAGCAGACGAAAAAAACAATCAATTCTAGAATCTCGCAGCTCGGCTGTGGCTCAGAGATTCGGCATGTCCCCTTTTTTTTCGTTTCTAGCCATCACACATCCAGGTAGCGATGTGGCCCGGGCGGGGAAGGGAGGGAGAAGCCGGTTCAGCAAGCTGGAGAAGCCGCTACAGTGCGTAGCAAAGTGCCCCTGCCCCGTAAATGACAGTAAAGAATTATATTCTATTCTAATCGAACTCGACCCCGAACCCGGCCGAACCCAACCCTGAACACGACCGAACCCGACCGAACATATTATTTATTTATTTATTTATTACACCATATTATTTCATTGTATCCTGTACAATGACAGTAAAGAATTATATTCTATTCTAATCGAACTCGACCCGAACCCGGCCGAACCCAACCCTGAACACGACCGAACCCGACCGAACATATTATTTATTTATTTATTTATTACACCATATTATTTCATTGTATCCTGTACAATGACAGTAAAGAATTATATTCCATTCTAATCGAAATACATCACCTCACCGCTCATTTACCGCGCAACCCGGAGCGCAGGCCCGAACCCGGCCGAACCCGACCCCGAACCCAGCCGAGCCCGGCCCGAACCCGGCCAAACCCGGCCGAACCCTTCCCCGAACCCGGCCGAACTCGACCCCAACCTGGCCGAACCCGACCCCGAACCCGGCCGAACCCGACCAGAACCCGGCCGAACCCGACTCCCGAACCCAGCGGACCCCGAACCCAGCCGAACCCGACCGAACCCGGCAGAACCCGACCCCGAACCCAGCCGAACCCGACCGAATCCGGCCAAACCCGACCCTGGCCGAATATTGGGCCGAATCTCCTATTCCCTCTTTTTTACATTATTCCTGGTGGAGATGGAATGTACATAATTTAAGTGTGTGTGTATATTTATTATTGTCTTCTGATGGATTTAAATACAAAATAATGAAATTTTTTTAAGGATACAATATTCACTTTTAAAAATTTACTTTTTTTTAGGGAATAGCTGGACAATATTGCTTTTACATTCTTATTTTTTTATTTTTATTTTTTTTAATTCTATTTCATTTATTTGCAAAGCACCAACAAGAATACCATCCTAATTTGTTGTATCCTTTACAATGACAGTAAAGAATTATGTTCTATTCTAATTGAAATACATCACCTCACCGCTAATTTACCGCGCAACCCGGAGCGCAGGCCCGAACCCTGCCGAACCCGACCGAACCCGGCCCGAACCTAGCCGAACCCTACCCCGAACCCGGCCGAATATTGGGCCGAATCTCCTATTCCCTCTTTTTTACATTATTCCTGACGGAGATGGAATGTACATAATTTAAGTGTGTGTGTGTGTGTGTATTTATTATTGTCTTCTGATGGATTTAAATACAAAACAATGACATTTTTTTAAGGATACAATATTCACTTTTTAAAAAAGCAAAGCACCAACATGAATACCATCCTATTTCATTGTATCCTGTACAATGACAGTGAAGAATTCTATTCTATTCTAATCGAAATACATCACCTCACCACTTATTTACACAAGCAACCGGAGCGCAGGCCCGAACCCGACCGAACCCGACCGAACCCGACCCGAACCCGGCCGAACCCGGCCCGAACCCGGCCGAACCCTACCCCGAACCCAACCCAAACCCGGCCCGAACCCGACTCCCGAACCCGGCCGAACCCTACTCGAACCCGGCCGAACCCAACCCCAAACCCGGCCGAACCCGACTCCCGAACCCGGCCGAACCCAACCCGAACCCGGCTGAACCCGACTCCCGAACTCAGCCGAACCCGACCGAACCTGACCCCGAACCCGGCCGAACCAAACCCGAACCCTACCCCCAAACCCGGCCGAACCCAACCCGAACCCGAACCCGGCCAAACCCGAGCCCGACTCGAACTCAGCCGAACCGAACCGAATCCGGCCAAACCCGACCCAGGCCGAATTGGGCTGAATCTCCTATTCCCTCTTTTTTTACATTATTCCTGATGGAGATGGAATGTACATAATTTAAGTGTGTGTGTATATTTATTATTGTCTTCTGATGGATTTAAATACAAAACAATTTTTTTTAAGGATACAATATTCACTTTTAAAAATAAACTTTTTTTAGGGAATAGCTGGACAATATTGCTTTTATATTCTTATTTTTTTTAATTTTTTTTTGTTTTTAAATTCTATTTCATTTATTTGCAAAGCACCAACAACAATACCATCCTATTTCGTTGTATCCTGTACAATGACAGTAAAGAATTATGTTCTATTCTAATTGAAATACATCACCTCACCGCTCATTTACCGCACAACCCGGAGCGCAGGCCCGAACCCGACCGAACCCGACTCGAACCCGGCCGAACCCGACTCGAACCCGGCCGAACCCTACCCCGAACCCAGCCGAACCTGACTCCCGAACCCGGCCGAACCCGACCCGAACTCAGCCAAACCCGACCGAATCCGGCCGAACCCGACCCTGGCCGAATATTGGGCCGAATCTCCTATTCCTCTTTTTTTACATTATTCCTGATGGAGATGGAATGTACATAATTTAAGTGTGTGTATATTTATTCTTGTCTTCTGATGGATTTAAATACAAAACAATGACATTTTTTTTAAGAATACAATATTCACTTTTAAAAATAAACTTTTTTTAGGGAATAGCTGGACAATATTGCTTTTACATTCTTATTTTTTTTATTATTTTTATTTTTTTTTAATTCTATTTCATTTATTTAAAAAAGCACCAACAAGAATACCATCCTATTTCATTGTATCCTGTACAATGACAGTAAAGAATTATATTCTATTCTAATCGAAATACATCACCTCACCGCTCATTTACCACGCAACCCGGAGCGTAGGCCCAAACCCGACCGAACCCTACCCCGAATCCGGCTGAACCCGACTCGAACCCGGCCGAATCCGGCCGAACCTGACCCTGACCGAATATTGGGCCGAATCTCCTATTCCCTCTTTTTTTTACATTATTCCTGATGGAGATGGAATGTACATAATTTAAGTGTGTGTGTGTGTATTTATTATTGTCTTCTGATGGATTTAAATACAAAACAATGACATTTTTTTTAAGGATACAATATTCACTTTTAAAAAAAATTTTTTTTAGGGAATAGCTGGACAATATTGCTTTTACATTCTTATTTCATTTATTTAAAAAAAAGCACCAACATGAATACCATCCTATTTCATTGTATCCTGTACAATGACAGTGAAGAATTCTATTCTATTCTAATCGAAATACATCACCTCACCACTTATTTACCGCGCAGGCCCGAACCCGACCGAACCCGACCGAACCCGACCCCGGCCGAACCCGGCCCGAACCCGGCCGAACCCTACCCCGAACCCAACCCGAACCCGACCCCGAACCCGGCCGAACCCTACCCCGAACCCGGCCGAACCCAACCCGAACCCGGCCGAACCTGACCCCGAACCCGGCCGAACCCGACTCCAAACCCGGCCAAACCCACCCTCGAACCCGGTCGAACCCGACTCCGAACTCAGCCGAACCTGACCGATCTGGCCGAACCCGATCCTGGCCGAATATTGGGCCGAATCTCCTATTCCCTCTTTTTTACATTATTCCTGATGGAGATGGAATGTACATGTGTGTATATTTATTCTTGTCGAAATACATCACCTCACCGCTCATTTACCGCACAACCTGGAGCGCAGGCCCGAACCCGGCCTAACCCAACCGAACCCGACTCGAACCCGACCGAACCCGACCCGAACCCGGCCGAACCCGACCGAACCCGGCCGAACCCGGCTGAACCCGGGCCCGAACCCGATCGAACCCGAACCAAACCTGACCGAACCCAACCGAACCTGACCAAACACAACCTTCAGTTAGAGCTGAAGTTCTTTGCCCGAACCTGACCAAACCCGACCGAACCCGGCCGAACCCGGCTGAACCCGGCCCGAACCCGATCGAACCCGAACCAAACCTGACCGAACCCAACCGAACCTGACCAAACACAACCTTCAGTTAGAGCTGAAGTTCTTTGCCCGAACCTGACCAAACCCGACTCCCGAACCCGGCCGAACCCGACCGAACCCTACCGAACCCGACCCCCAATCCTGAACCCGGCGGAACCCCTACCGAACCCGTCCAAACCCGATCCCGAACCCGGCCAAACCCTACCGAACCCAATATTCGGCCGAATCTTGGCACCGAATCCAGGATATATTCTGCTTTGCATTTGGCCCAATATTCGGCCCAATATTGTCTTCTGAGGGATATAAATACAAAACAATGAAATATTTTTTGAAGGATACAGTAGTAACTTTTAAAAAATGTACTTTTTTGCCAATCACTGAGATTTTTAGATTTTTAACGTATTGTACGGGTTTCGGGAATAGGCGCACAAAAATGGCTCGCTAGCACCCCCTTCAAAACTTAAAGAATTGAGCCCCTGCAGTACTTTTAACGTAGACTAACAGAACTTGGTATACATATGTAACATGTCACGACGTATAAAAAATGTCATTGGAGCCATACCCTAAACCCAACAGGAAGTACGGCATTTTGAATTGAAAATTGATTAGTTTGATTTTGGCCATTTCCACGTCGTACTTTAACGAACTCCTCCTAGAGATTTCATCCGATCAACTTCAAATTTGGTCTGTGCCATCTTAAGACATTAAAGATGAAAAGTTATTAAAAGAAAAACTTTTCGTCATAGGGCATGGCCGTGGCGGCCATCGAAACAGGAAGTGGGTGTAACTTGAGTGTACATTGCCCAATTGGTTCAAAACGTTTCATGATTCATAACACTCTAACCAAAGCCAGTCTACGGAAAGCCCACTCCCTATTAAGCCCCATTGTACCGAATTTGGTTGCAGTTCCACCAGAATTCAACTGGGGGTGATCGCAGTCCAGTGCAAAATGAATGGGACTCTATGGAGCTAGAAGGCTAAATTTGTCTCTTTCGCTTGATCATCGTTGAGAAATCTCAGATTTGATTGTAGTTTCTGCAAGTTCAACATGGATTATAGGTCGAAAGTTGAATGAACGAGTACTTATGTCCTTTCGATTTCTTACAGGTTGAGTCATTGTTGCCCATAACACACTAGCATTCTGCTAATGAATGCTGATTGGTCAGTGAAGGACTGATTACGATCGGAGATCCCGCTTGACGGCATCCGAAGCAGAACCAGAATGTCAGTGAATATTTCGGCGTGGTCTTTAAAACATTAGCAAACCTCTTTCTAGCACGTGTATTAACAGGGAGAGCCTTACCTGTTAGCTGTGTTGTCGATGCCTCGAGAGAAAAAAGGAAGCGACATCATTGAACTCAGCAGGGAGTTCCCTTTTCATTGGTGACGACGCAGAGTGCACGATTGCGGTGTCTGAGTGCCGCGCAAATGCAAGGAGCGGCGTCCGTCAGTAACCCCGACACGCACAGATGCACGAAGGCCCGTCCAACGCTGCTTGCAGCTTTAATTATGATTATTTTTAGTACATACTATACTGTGACATTTTAATGACATACTTTACTATGAATTTTGATGACTTACTATACTATGACTTTTTAAGACATACAATACTATGATTTTTTTTATGACATACAGTAATATGACTTCTTTATGACATACTATAATATGACTTTCTGTGACGTACTATACTATGACTTTTTAATGACACTATACTATGACTTTTTATTACATAATGACTTTTTATGACATACTATACTATGACTTTTTATGATTATTTTAGTACATACTATACTGTGACTTTTGATGACTTACTATACTATGACTTTTTATTACTTTTAATGACATACTATACTATGACTTTTTTATAATATACACGATTTGTTTATGACATACTATAATTTTTTTAATGACATACTTTACTATGATTTTGATGACTTACTATACTGACTACTAGAATTCTATACTATACTATACTATACTAGAATGACTTTTTAAGACATACTATTCTATAACTTTTTAATGATACTTTACTATGACTTTTTTATGACATACAGTACTATGACTTCTTGACATACTATACTATGACTGATTATTTTAGGACATACTATGACTTTGATTATTTTAGGACATACTATACTATGACCTTTGTATGACATACTATACTATGAGTTTTTATTTTTCATTAGTGTATTGTGATTAGGCCCCAGGTTACGATAATGTCGACAATCAGCTAAACTTAGAAAGAAGAGGAGTCAAAGTCCCATGAAAAAAATCAGCAGATCATTTATTACATAAAGAAACATGAAACAATAAAACAAACGGGGTAAAATAATATAACGTTCATGTGCAGTGGATTTATTTCTGTGCATAACCAAGAAAGAGTTGAGTGATTTTGTACACATCTCTTACCGATTGGTGTAATTAAGTGCTTTTTGATACACTTGTGGTTAAAAATGGTAAGCTGGTTTGAAAACTACTGTTGAATTTGTTTTAGCTAACCAAAAATACAAACAAACAAACAAAAACAGAAAAAGAAACTGCAGTGCTCGTTTGTCTTTCTGCCAGCTCAAAAGAAGAGTCCTCTCATCCTCCGGCCGATTCCCTGTCTGTCGTACAGGACGTTGAACTTGTTGATGAACTGGTTCATACTGTTGCAGGTCTTGGTGATGGTGCCTAAGTAGGCCATGAGGCCCACATCATTACATTGCTACAGGGTCAAAAAAGCAGAGTTATAGAAAGCACTGGCTAGGCAATACAACACAGAGTGACACAAGACTGTCTGCTAAAAACTGATTAAAACAAGTCCAAACTTTAACTTGTATGAGTTTATGTCTGATGTGCAGATTCAAATAGTATTGAGATATAAAGTGTGATGGAAAAATGAGCCACATCAGTCAAGTAGTGACTTGTATAGAAGGTCATACATTTGTCACAAATGATGTCACTGTATTGTTTCCAGGGTTCAAAATTAACTTTTTTGTCCACCAGCCAAATGGATAGTGAATATTCAAATTTTACCAGCAGTTCAATAAACTGACATTGATTTTTTGGCTGGTGAGTGAAGCAAATCTACCAGCCAATTGCATATTTTAGCAGCATTTGGCTGGTGGATTGTATGCCATTAAAAAGAAATAAGTCATAAAGAAACAGTATAGCATGTCCTAAAAATGTCATAACAAGTCATAGACAATGTGTCCTAAAAAAGTCATAGTATTGTATGTCCTAAAAATGTCATTAAAAAGTCATAGTATAGCATGTCATAAAAAGCAATTATGGAAAACAGAGCAAGCTAACTTTCCTGCTTTCCAGTTGGAAAGCACTCCAAGTTAATGCTCACTTCAGTGAGCTGCAGCATTTATTCATGGACTAACTGAAACCTAACCTGTACATTAACTAACCTGTGACAACTTTACTGCTGATTTCTCATCTGCTCTAATCGGCAACAGCTGTCTCACTCAAACACCACCCGCTACTCCCATACTATCCCATAATATGCTACTCTTTTAACATATGCGTCAAACTGTGTCCACCCTACAAAGACAATAATTGCCCCATACTTTGGGCTGAAAACCACAGTATTCAGAGATGTTGGTTTAAGCCTTTTCACAGGATTTTGTTAAGAAAAACATGAATGTGTGACTAATGTCAGCCTTACCTTTTGTAATTTTGTTAAAAACATCACTAAGGATTTTGTACATGAAGGTACACAAAGCTTGCTTACATCATAGAAGTCCGTTTTGAATTTTATGGTGCTGAGGACCGGCAATCTGTGGCACAGGGCATTCGCTTCTCGAAGGATCTCGTGGTTAAAGGGCACCTCTCCTGCAGTACGGACAGACAGGACACAGAAAAAACTAGTTAAAGCATCGTGTATCAAAACAGTGAGATAAGACTATGCTGTCAAGACAGTATGAAACAAGGGCTTGTAATTATGGAGGTGTGTCTGAGGGGCCTCCCTGAATGGTGTAAAAGTGAGGAAAAGGAAACACCTAATCTAAGAACAGCTGTTTTCCAGACTTATTACCACATTCTTTGTTCTCATGGCTTCATTAAAAAGGCCCTATCGCCCTCTCACCTGATTCCACAGCTTTGACATACTCTAGAATGATCTTCACCCGGCTGTGGAGCATCTTTATCGCACTGTGCTGGACTATAAGGTGTTCAGCAACTAACAGAGAAGACAGAGAGAATATTAGAGTTAAAACCTATTTAGAATTTTTAATGACTGGGTCTAATTTAAGTCCGGTCACAGGACAGCTGTTTTAAATGTTGCACTGTAACCATCTTCTTTAAAGAATACATTTGATTTGATTGTTTTTTCATTGTTTTCTGTGTGTATTAGGGTTGCACGATATTGACAAAATGTGATTTTGCGATATCGATTATGAATATTGCGATATTGATATTAATTTAGATATTTTTAAACATATGTAAAATTACGGGAAAACATCAAAATAGATTCATAACAAATTAAACAAGTTTTCTTACAACACAAGGTTTATTTCAACTGACTGTCATATTGGACTGGTACAACATGAATAAAATAAATAAGGACCATGTCTACAGAAATGTTTTACTGGTTGTACAGTATAAAATAAATAAAGAGAACAGGACAGAGAGAACTTTTCTTTCGCTTTTCCGATTCGTTCCGTTGTCTGTTTCTTCACTTGCACTGTCACTCTGTCGAAATACACACGTAGTACGCTCCATAGGGTTTGTCACGTAGTGGACTCGTGAGCTGACATGCACTAACATGTGCAAGTGGCACGGTAACTGGCCAATGAAATGCTGATCATCATAGCGTTTCAAGCGGGCTCTAAATCAAACACAACTAAGCCACACAGCCAACGGACGGGACGCAGCCCTCCACAAAATAAACTAAATATTGCATACTTATTACTAAAATAACACTTTCGATATATTGCGATAACGATATTGAGTCAATATAGCTTGCACCCCTAGTGTGTATGCCTGCTGTGTGTGTGTGTGCATATTATCTACTAGGGCTGCAGCTATCGATTATTTTAGTAATCGAGTATTCTACCGATTATTCCATTGATTTATCGGATAAGAAATACTTTTGTTTTATTGAAGAGCAATAATAAACAATAGGTTGGTTAAATTTTCAGAAAAAGCTACATTTTTGTTGCCTACATTGCTTACAATATCATCTCTCAAAAAAGTAAACATATGAAGTGCATTTAAGTGCCATATTACGTTGTAAAATGTTTAAAGAAAACATTTTCTGAAATGACATCAACCTCACACTAAGGCCTACATTAAACATACATAAACATTACCTTAAGTTGTGCAACTTAACTTTCAGAACTACAAGTTTCATCCTGAGACTGATCTATAGGCCTATATGTAAATATATGTATATGTAAATATTATACTCAATCTATTTTAATTTATATATAATATATAAATTAAAATAGATTGAGCTCTGTTACACTTGTGCTAGTAGATCGTTGATCAGCTGTTTCTCCATGAAGAGAGAGTGAGAGAGAGTGGTGCGCAACAATCAGCTGTTTCTCCGACGGGATAGTCAACAAGTCGGTTCTTTAGATCAAATTGTGGTCACTGCTATGTATTTTCTTGTCTTTGTTTTTGATAGTTGTTGTGTTTGGTGTAGTTTCATCGTCCATACAACTCCGTGATTTACTTTTGACGGGTCCGCTTCGTGGAATGGATGAGAAATGTTTTCTGTTGAGATGCTGAAGCACTGACGTCGTGCTATTATTGTGGTAAGCTAATTCGGTTTTTCAGTAGACACACTGTACAGGATTTTCGTTTTAAATACGTTTGAACTGATTCCAAACTCTGGACACTTTCTGTTGTTTTCTCCAACCTGTCTCTTCTCTTAGCCCCTCACTATTTACGCTCTGGCATGTGCCGCCCGCAGACTTAGCAGCGTCTGGTGTGCGACAATAATAATGATCCGTGTGGAAACACCGTCCGTCAGCAATACAACGTTGGTAACATTGATTTAACGAAGCTTCGAGGCAAATCATTTTGCATCGAGGATTTTTTGTAATCAAATTATTCGAGGAATCATTTCAGCCCTATTATCTACGGTGTTATTGAATTGCTTTTTTATGAGACATCTCTACAAATCTAGAATGTAATGTGTGGCAGCATCTGGAATTCTAATGACTAATTTGCAAGTGATAAGAGAGCCTGTGATCTGCTTCAGAATTACGAAATTGAAAAGAAGTATTCCCTTCACACATTAACTCCAACGATTTAGATATTTTCTATCTTAGAATTATTAATTCTGCGTGTTGTAGTTACAATAATATCTTTATAGTATAAATAACTGGTACCAGTACGCATATGGCAGAAAATTGAACACGCATTGAATAATAAGACTTGCATCCTAAATACCTGCCATAATTAGTCTTGTGTACAGGAGATTATGTTAATAAGTACATCTTGAAAACAAGATAGTCCATTACAGCCTGGAGCTAACACTAATCTGCGGCTGCTCTACTAGGTCTGTCTTTTTAATCTTTAATTTTGAATGCAGTCTCTCCATATTCTACTCACAAATATGCAGTACAAAGAAGTTACGTTGCTACTGAAATTGAACTAATCCTAACTGTAAGAAACTATTTTAGCTAATACTTGCTTCAATAGCCACTTCAGATTTATCATAATCTGAGATGAGAGCTGAGATATCGACTTTTATAACTTACCGTTATATAAATAAGTTTATAAAAGCCACCTTAAAAGGGGAACTATGCAGTTTGTTTAGCTTAATTTACCTTAACTGAACATTGGAATGGTTATGACTTTTTTCGGGTTGAATGGTGGTCGTCTCGTTTCCCCCTAGCGCCTGAGCGGAAAAAAACACCCTTGCAACTTTTGGCTGGCGAAACGGCAGACTGACCGAGCGAGTTTTTACACAGTGTTGCCAAATATCTATTCCGAAGCTGTAGGGGGAGCTCTATAGAGAAACCTGCGAGCAAAAAGCGATAGCGCCCCTTTAAAAAACAATAAATGAGGGCAAATGGCTTACAGCTAACGCAACATTGGAGTGCATGTAAACTCACTTGCTTTAACATTAAATCTTACCTGTCGAGTTTTCTCCTGTGCCTGTGGCTGTCATTCGAGCTACGTGGTCAACACCGATTCTCTCTGCTTCCTCTGTTGCAAGAGTGTACGTCAGCTCAGCAAACAACATAGTAGCCTAGATTAAAAACACACACACAAAAAAATCTGATAAAACTAAAAAAATCTCTATGGGAAACTGTCACTCCTGCAGGAAAGGATATGTAGATGATATGAAATATAAAAATTACCTCGCCATTGATGATGTCAATCACAGATTCATAAACACTAACAGGAAGCTGAAGGAGTAAATGACACATTGTTTAAAAACAGCTGTATCTAAATATGCAACCATGGTGTTTTCTCATTCTTGATGTGAAAATGCAGAGGAACTTACATCGGTGTGTTTGGTCATTGGGTTGAGCTTGAGGAAGAGAGGGCTCTCAATAATCTCACACACCTGGCAGGGAAGAGGGGAATAACCTTAAAATGTAATGAACCGTAATGTACTGCACACATCTAAAATAACTATCAGACTTTAAGAGGATTTTACTTGTATTATCAACAACAAAATACAAGTTAAAAATCACCTGCTTGTAATATAATGATGGCACTGCATGTTGTTTTTGAAAGTTGACGTTGAATTGTAAATCAGTAAACACAATTTCTGTATTGGTTGAATGTGAATCATTAACAAAACATGTCAGAATCTCTGCAATATTAATGCTACTGCTCTGTTATTTGCTTTCAAAGTAAAAGTTGTAGCTCAGGTAACTGATCAATCTTGGTCAATGCAGGACAGCCTTGCTTTGAGTTTTAAACTAGCTGTGTGCGGTTTCCACCTGTCGCTGACTCAGTGAGTGAGGATCTGAGAGAAGTAATGATCTTCATCTTCTGCTTTACATACGGCCCCTTTAACTTTTGCCTACCTGCTTGTGAATGTGGATGTCAGATGCGTCAGGGGGGCCACCTGTGGTGTACCAGCCCAAGAACTCCATCTCTTTAAAGACCTGTTTGACTGAGAGACAAAAGGAAATATTACAAAATAAAACTACAGCAAGCACATGATTTTGTGTATTAACCACTGTTGACTAGGGCTGGGCAATATATCAGTATCAGATATTGATATTTAAAGGCCAGATATTGACTTAAATTTTGGATATCGTAATATGACAAGTGTTGCCTTTTCCTGGTTTAAAAGGCTGCATTACAGTAAAGTGATGTCATTTTCTGAACTTACCAGACTGTTCTAGCTGCTATTATTTGCCTTTACCCACTTAGTCATTGTATCCACATTACTGATGATTATTTATCAAAAATCTCATTGTGTAAATATTTTGTGAAAGCACCAATAGTCAACCCTACAATAATCACCATTATATCGATATTGCGATATTTGATTTTCTCCATATTGCCCAGCTCTACCTTTGACTACTAATGAATAATCATTTATCAATAACTAAATCTAATATTGCTATCCCTTGGTGAAGCAATCTGACACTAATATGTCTTAAAAAGGATTTGGAGGGTTACAAGCAGGGCGAAGAAGGCGAGTAACTTTTCTTCAGTATTCTTATACCTGGCTACAATATTCTGGCGGCACTGCATTTCATAAAAAACAGTCATAAAAGGAGAAACTGCTGTATTCTTGTAGCCTGACGTCATCATACTCAGATTCTAGTCAGAATGTGAGTCTGATACTGCTCCATTGGGCTGTGAATATGGGGCGTGTTTCAACCAAACCAGGAAAGAAGATGTTTCTGCACTCAATTGGATAGACCTACAACCAATCAGAGCAACGAACACAGACGTCACAGAAGCTGCAAGTCAAAGGCAGGCTTCGACAGAGCAAAGGCAGAGGCGTCAGTTTCCGTGTCGTGCGGACGGGTGTGGCAATGTGTATACATACGTGATCACGGTTCTCTGTTCCTCTTTTAAAATTACTGTGCTGTCGATATCGTCTACATCAGACGCGATGTAAACAAATTCAGCGTTTCCCACAGATTAGAAAGCAATTTGTGGTGGACGCGGTGTGCACGGAGGGGAGGGGCTGTGTGTGTGTGTGTGTGTGTGTGTGTGTGTGTGTATGTGAGAGAGACGTTACTATTGATCATCTGTCCATCATCGTATAAAGCCCGCCCTGACAATTTGATTGGTTCGAACAGCTCTGTTCGAGCATAGTTGCTCCACAACGGATCAAGTCCAGACCGAACTTCCCGACCTCAAATGTTGTGGGCGGGGCTAAGTTCGGCTGGCATCCAGGCTAGTATTCTTGCCCTTCACAAAAACCACTTACATTGTTCCTCCTTGATGTAGTAGTACTCCTTGTCAATATGCACCCGATCATCTATGGTGTGAGACAGCAACTCAAAGGAGTTCATCACCTCGATGTTTCTCCCCTCCTGCTTCCCAATTAGGGCACCAATCACTACGCAGGTGGAAAAAAAACACAATAATATATAATAACCCGTTTCATTACACTCAGTTAAAGAATAACTCCCCTGAATATGAGACAAACTGTACATTATGTTACTGCTTACGTGCCATCTTTCTTGCATAGCATTGTCATACATACCCTGCATTGGTCGTCCCTCTTGTGAGCGGATGCGTATCCAGTGGTCGGATATGTTGAGGATAACCAGAGGGTGTAAGGCCACAGAAACGCTTCCGGTGACCCCTGCAGCCATAACACTGGGGCTGGCTGAAGTCACACAGAGACACAAACAAGAGAGCCTTTAACACTATAGCAACTATTGGGTTATTGGTCAAACAAAACAAGCAATTTGAGGATGTCACCTTGGGCTCTTGGATGTTGTTAAGCACATTTTTCACAATTTCCTGACAGTTTGTAGAGATTGAGCTGTTAATCAGGAAACATAATCCCATTTCTCAATAATATACACAACTGAAATAAATGAAGATAGTTGTTAAAAACTACAACCACAAACATTTGCCAAAATGACAAGTAGGGATTCAGTGATGCATGTTTGAAGCCAACACAATATAACAATAGAGCCAGACCAATAAACCGGCAGGCTGATATTAGCTCATTACAGATATTATAAAAAAAAAAAAATATATATATAGACCGATATAGTCTTATCCGAACATTGGCCTGAAAAATCCAGTATCAATTGGCTCAACTCACAATCACAAATATTTGATAATGTAAGGCTGTCAGTGATGTGTTTAAAGCTAATATCTTTGACTTATTATTACTTATACTACTATTATAGAACTTAAAAACATGATGCCCTTAATTTGTGTTTTGTTGCTATGTTTGATAGTTATTCAATGACAAACTGCTGGAAATATTTTTTGATAAATTTTAAAATTAAATTGAGACAGTCACCTCACTCAATTTTCTGCAAAGTATTTAGGACCTAAACTGCATTATAACTTGCGGAGACCACTGATAAGCCTTTTAGGCATTGGGCCTCCCTTGTATATTCTGTTATTATTTATATTGCTCTGTTAAGGTTATGTTTATGTTTTGTTATAATAAATGAAATGAAATATTTGAATATTAAATAATGAACGATAGAGATAGACCGATACATTGGTTCATCACATGGACAGCGGACGTCCAGGACAAGCCCTAATTTGAGATTGGGTTGTTGTCATAGGTAGTCAGTATGGGTCAAACCTGCCTCAGCTGGCAGACTAAGGTTTACATTCCTAATGCAAACTCCAATAAGAGAGCAGTAAAATATAATAATAATACTAACTCAAACCTCCAAAGTGATGAATTTGTTGACAGCTTTCTAACAGAACCGTGTACGTTAACCCGCTTATGTCAGCAAGCTCGCTACTTACCACCTTTGACACCACTAATTCACCAATTACGGCCACTCTTAACATAAATATACGACACGTGAGACAATCTGCATACATATACATGTAAATATCAGGCAGAAAGTATGAGATAAGTGAGAAATACTCGCCTGCCCCATCCACTTCCATTCCTCCACCATTGCTGGTCGCCATCTTGTCCGGTAAACCACGCAGGCGCACTGGACTGATCACCTAAAGGGAGTTTCACACCGCCGCGCGGTAAATCGCCGCCTCTAGTCATTTCAATTTGGGGAAGGCGGCAGAGGGGAAGCGGGTTTAAGCGGTTGCCGCTCACGTGAACGTGCACAGTTCCTGCTCTGCCGGCCAGAGTTCACCGTGCAGAAATTCTTTCGGTAACCGCAGGGCGGCAGGAACCGCTTTTATAAAAACGCTTTGCTTTTGAGGGAAATGCTGTTGTGCTCTACTGTCATAAATTGGAGGTGTATACAGAAAGCAAGACTTCTTTTAACCGAGACACGCTATGTTGAGCATAAAGATGCATATTTTATTTGATCGGCAAACTGCCGCTCGGTCCAATGGGTCCTACAGTCAATAGGCTGCTGTTTCCTGGGGATTGCTGATGTAGGCGCAACCTGTGTGCGTCGGGATATCAGTCCGTGTCCGAGGGTTAAATAGTTCTGTTTACAAAATGGATGAATTTAAAGCCTGTAACATGCTGGACTACTTTCCAGAAAACATTTTAATTGATGTGTTGTCGTATTTGAGCGTGCGAGAGCTCGTCAGAGCCGGAAGGTAAGGGGAATTTCACTTTGCTGACTGTATTTTACCAGTTATTCGTCTTGTGGAACTCAGCTTAGCCTTTGTTGTTACTCACGTCACATGAGGAAGTTATTTGTTGTATTTTACGGTGTTTTTCAGAGTGTGTAAGAGATGGAAACGCCTTGTTAAAGACCAACGACTGTGGAGGTTTGTCGATCTGACAGCATGGAAAGGGGTAAGAACTGGTAATGTGGCTACACGCTTATTCTTTTAATTGATCCTTTCATACAGTGTAACGTTAGTGTTTATTTTATTTGGGGGACATAGCCACAACATGCAATCTGATTAAATAGCCCCTCAACACATACGATTGCTAATACATGGAAATCATATGTACCATTAACCCCAAAAGCAATGACTTTACGTAGTAAAGTTTGGCGATAAAGAGGAAAGGCAGAGGGTCTGTGAACTAAAAACCAAGTCAGGAAACTTGGTGCCATCAGGATCTCAGGGTTAAACTTTGACACATCAAAGAAACAAAGGAGTAATGTCCAGGCATGACATATGTGTCCACATATTCATTTCTTAGGTCTTTAGAAAAAAATCTTTTTGTTCATAAAAAATGCTGCTGCTAAAATAATCAATATTGCCTTTTTTCAGGCTTTTCAGACAAAGTAAGCAAATTTATGTGCATCAAGAATTGATCTTGATGTGATCATCCATACACTCGAATATCTGCAGGTTTTGTGGAGCCATTTCATTGAAAATGATCTTAGTACAATACAAGAGCCTCTTGAAGAATGAAGACTATTGAACACATTACTCCAATACTCTGCACTGGCTTCCAGTGTTTCATATAATACAAGTTAAAGTACAGATACATAAAATGCATCTCTAAATGTCTTTACCATATGAAACCACTTGGCCTCTCAGGTCATCTGGTATCAGTCTGCTGACTGTTCCCAGAGTCCAGACTAAACATGGAGAAGCAGCATTTAGTTACTTTGCTCCACAGAGCTGGAACAAATTTCCAGAAGAAACTGAATTTGACTATAGATAGAAGCAAAACTTTGAAGTTCTCCACCACCTTTGACTGAACTCGTCATTATGCACCTTGCACACCTTTACCTATCTTCTATTATTTCTGTGATTCATCTTTTGAATTTCTTTTGAAATGGTTTCTAACATTTTAATTTAAATCTCAATGTTTTATGCTGTATTTCCTTTTCAATAATTTCAATGCATTATGTAAAGTACTTTAAATGGCCTTTGTGTATTAAATGTGCTTCTCTTGCCATAAGCCCCTGTTGATGTAAATGCTTTTACATATTGGTTCTGTATATCTATGTAATAACTGACAGAAATCATTTTTCTTCTGACCCCTCATCCCCCCCCCCACACACACACACACACACACACACACACACATGTCATGGACTGTCCATTGTGTGTTAGGTGACATCCCGCATACTTTGGCTCCTGCTACGTCAGTACCTAGGTTGTGGACTAAGGTGCCTACGGTTACGTGGTTTGCTGCTTTCTGCCCGAGGGGGCACCTTTCTCTCTGAGTCTTGGCTTAAAGCTTTGTCCACAAGGTGCCCTCGCCTGAGTAAGCTCTATCTTCTGCACGCAGACCTGCGAAGCCTGCCCAGTTGCCAGCTCCTACCTCCATCTTTGCAGGTGTTGGAGCTGCGTGGGTGTGAGCTACCTCGTGAATTTTTCAACCAGACTCTTACTTCACCTGCTTGTTCCCAAGAAAGAGCTGAAGCCACATCCAGTGTTGGTGCTCAACAGCAAGGAAGGGATCGGAAAGGAAAAGGCCTTGGCTCTCCATCAGGGATTGGTATTGGGAGGTTAGTTCTTAACAACGTGCCCTCTTTCACGGACCAGCATCTGCAGAGTCTGACATCATGGGAGCGGCTCAGTCGTTTGGAGCTGCGTGACACCTTTCGTGTGACGGCAAACGGGCTCAGGAGCAGTGCTGCTAAGGACGGCGTCTGTGGTGTGGAAGGGCTTTCCAGGCTAAAGTTTCTGGAAATAGGCATCACTGGGCGGCAAGGCTACCAGTTACAGATGGCCTCCCTCGGGCTAGGGGCAGGATGGCTCGGACTGGAGGAGCTGAGTCTTGGGGGTAAGGAGGTTGGGCCAGGTTTGCTTTGTGCCAGCCGGCTGAAGGACCTGAAGTGTCTGTGCCTATGGGCCTGCACGCTCAGCGAGATGCAGATAGTACGGAGTTGCAGGATGCTCCGTGGGCTCCGCCAGCTGGAGTTTTTGGACGTAATCTTCCAGCCTCGGCAGTGTCCACCAGTAGTGGAGGGGGAGGGTGGTGGTGCTGGTGGTGGAGAAGAGCAGGACAATGAGGAAGCTGCAGGTGGAGATAACGGCAATGATGAGAACAAGACACTAGACATGAACGATCCCATTCCAAGTTTGCGTCGCTCACTGGCTGTCCTGCTGCCATCCTGCACACTAGTTTTCACCAACTGCTCTGTTCAGATCAATGCAGACTAAATGAGGTCTCTACTACTGCTGTATACAAGTGGCCAATATTGATACAATTCTTTCACACAGGCTGGCATATGTAATTTATTGAAGCATTATGGGTATAATGAATGACTTAAGTTTGTATTATTGTGTCATGTTTATAATTATGCCCAGCGCACATGGGCTCATAGGATATCTCAAATTCACTGGAGCCAGCTCCAGATATTAATCAGATATTCAGACCATGTCAAAAAAATTTATTAATATTTTTTTACTGCCAACTTCAATAGCAAGAGGAGGAAACCCAGTTGTCAACTGTGCAAAAGATCTTTGGCTTCTAGATAAGAGAAATGTTACATATGATTCAGGGCCATACTTTTGGTTAATATGTATATGTCCTTCATTTTGGTTTTGAAAGGATATTTTCAAATCATTTTTCATCAAACTTTAATAAAATGTTACTTTAATAGTGCTATATATTGTGATATAGTACCATTTTATGGAAAATCAAATGATAAAGTAACCAGACAGGAATGTCTGTTGGCCAATTCAGCTAATTAAAAATACCTGACAAATTAAGATACTTCATCACATTGATGAAGAAAAAAAAAATCTTGCCACAAAGCAGTCTTGCCTCTTTGATTTGCAACTTTGCCTCAGAGAACCCCTAAATGTTATAATTAGAGTTACAGCATTATTAACAGTTTGGGACAGTAGATACATTTATGCCGCCTCAAGGTAAATCAGTAAGCAGTTTCACCTCCAAATTCTTTGATCATATTTGGACAAAAGTAAACGTACTCTTTTAAACTCAGTCACAATACTGTATTAAATAATATAGGGAACTGTCACTGCTAGACTGTAAAGACACAAGCACGTGTCAGCTACAAAGGCAGAGAACTGAAGTGTGCTGCTGGCAATGATCCACCTGTTTCCTGTTCCTTAACTGCTTTTCATCAATCTATACATCAGAAAATATAACTGATACAAGCAAGTGTTTTATATTGGCATAACATATTTAAAGTAGTCTTTATCAAGTCCCAATTCTCCCTTACTCCTTTACTTTTTTCCTGTACAACTTTTAGAAATTATAAAATAAGAAATGGCAAACGTAAATGTCTGTTTATTGTATTAATGAGTAAAAACATGGAAGATCTGTGTCATTGACATGAATTGTGTTGCATTGTTGCAAACCAACCATTATCATTTTAACCTTCTTTAGAATTATAAATGAAAAATTGTTTTCAATAAACCTATTTCGAACATTACATCTTTAAGTATAATTTGTCTTTTTTGTATCGTATTAGTTACTAGTCGTAGTAATCGTAACTAATCGTATTAGACTTCTCATGAAATCAAGTGGTTGATCAACAAGCCTGCCCATATCAACTTAACTCCATTATAACATAACTAACTGGCAAATATTTCACAATAATAGTTGTTAGTTGCAGTTCTAGATATTGGCAATTAAAACAACCTCTCAAAACCACAACAGGAAGCAGAGACAAAGGGGTCATGGGGGTGGAGCTAATATTTGAGCAGACTCTAGGGATCTGTCTGATGTTCTAAAGGGCTTTTAAAAAATTCATGACATCACGGGTATAGCCATATTCATTTTAGGAAACGTAAATGGAGATATGATTAAGTTAATTTGACCATAAAACAACAGTATTGCTAAAACACAGTTGACAGATAAGAAATGAGGGCGGGCCGACATCTGACTAACGTCGGTGTACACCAATCACACGTTTTCTCTTGCAACAATCCCGACCAATGGGCGCCCTCTGTGTGTAGCACCCCGACCAATCGCGTTCGTCATGGGTAGCATTTTGAAAACGTTGGCGGCCGAAGAAGTTCAAAATAACGCTGGGCATTCTTTACTGAAACGTTCTAACTACAATTTGTCACTACGATGCAGGTAACGTTTGTTTGTTTAATCAATGATAGAGAAATAAGACTGAGCAGATGAGTACAACAAACGATTAATATACGCGCAAGTTATAATGCTTAAGTACGACAAAGAGTTTGACGTTAGCGTTGCGTTTCGTACGTTAACAGTTACCCTTCTAAGCTAACTTAGCATGACGCCAAGTTTTGTGTTAAAAAGAATAACAAGGAGTATATAACGTACTTACACAGTGAATTATATAAATTAGCAGGTGTTGTTTAAACTGATTTAGCTAGCCCGTGGAGTAGTAACGTTAGCTAGGTATTCCCTGTACCAACATGAGGCAAGGGGGCCAATGGTAACGTTAGCCTAACGTTAGCTAAGCTACCCAAGAACCTTTTATCATTTTTGAAAGGCGTAACGTTAACGTTGTAAGCTAAACGTACTAACTGAGCCACCGGAAGCACTTGAAACTAACTAGATAATAACGTTACAAGTCTGTAACTGAAAACATAACAATCATTGAGCGTTAAAGCATGGTTTATTTAGTAAAACATTGAACTACAACGACACACTTTTCACAATATGGTGCTGAAAGTGTACACTGAAATAACGTTACCAGATCAGAAGGAGCACTTGTACAGTCTAATGCCATCCAGTACAACAAGGCAGATCATATAAGAAGAATATGGAAGATATTTTGCGGTATTGTTGTAGATTGTACTAAAATATGTTTACTATTTTCCCAAAGGTGGGCACTGCTGACTCAACTTCTGAGTCATCATTCTGGCCTATTAAAGGTGGCACAGAAATTGAGCAAAGCAACTGCACCCAAAAAAAAGAAATCAGTGTTCAAAGAAAAGCATGTGGGCCATGCCATACTGATTTATTTCAGGATGAATTGGTGCAAACTTACTTTAACATCCTGCTTGCTGACTGTGCATTCTTTAAACATTGTCTAAAATACCAAATACAACTCAAAGCTAGAAAAGCCGCTGACAAGTAAAGACGCATACGCTTAAATGTATGTTAATGTGAGCTGTATGTATTTATTTACAGAATAAGGAAAATTATGAGCCCAGGGGTTTCCAACGACCGGTAAGCTGTAATATTTGTAAAAAGATGTGTACATTTGCCTGCTGTGTTTAACCAACATTTGATTACCAGCAATTGTACTACCACTGACAAATCAGAATGCCAGCATTGGCTGATATGTGTATAAAAAATATTGGAAACTATTATGACTGGAAAAAAAACCCAATAAAAATGCGTTTCTAATTCTGTGTTTGCTTCTACATATTAGTTAGCAACACCAAGCATGGTGGCAGGTCCACAGCGTGTTCAGGTGAAGCCACGAACAGAGATGGACAAAAATGCCATCACAGGTAACATTACCCTCCTCACGCACATACAACAGCCTGACACCTAAAGAAATGTGCCTGTTTTGATTGTATTATCATTTTCAGGCCCTGGGAGAGAGTGTGTAGGTTCGTCCTCCAGTGCAGCCTCAAAGTAAGGATATTCTCTAGTACTTCTCGAGTTGTTGGTAGCCAGTTCTGTGTTTTTTGTTTTTTCGGTAGTGGTTTCATACATCTAAGTGATTAACATATCTATCTTTATACTTTGCATCAGAAAAATCTCCATCGATGACTTTGACATCGGTCGACCACTAGGGAAGGGCAAATTTGGTAATGTCTACCTTGCGAGGGTGAAGAAGCTGCAGACCATCGTGGCGCTGAAGGTGTTGTTCAAGTCACAGATGGAGAAGGAGGGTGTGGAGCATCAACTCAGGAGGGAGATTGAGATTCAGGCACATCTCAAGTGAGTATTCTGAAGAACATTTTCATGAATAATATTAGGGGTGTAAGAAAAAATCGATACACTTGAGTGTTGCAATATTTTATTTAGCAATACTATATTCATTTTAGTTTATGTGGGAAAATATTCATGTAAGACAGTGGTTCACGTTTGTTGTGTTTAAACCACCTACCGCTAGATGGCTATGTTGAGACGCACCACTAGTGTCCTTGCCTAACAGTGCCTGGACTTTTTGCTAGAAGCAAACAATGTAGCTATGGCTGAACTTTGGCCTACTTTAGCATATAAAAATTAGCTCACTAAGAACCTGTGAACCACAATCCCAAACTGGCAGTTTGATTTTCTGTGTACTGAATTGTTTACCTAAAGTAAACTTCTTTGACTTTTATGCACATCATGTCTTTTTTTTTTTTTAAATATTAGTTTTTCTAAAATTATACTTTAAAAAAAAATCCCAATATATCGCGTTACGCACAGTATCGAAATATATTGAATCGTGACCCATGTATCATGATACGTATCGTATCGCCAGATTCTTGCCAATACACAGCCCTAAATAATATATTGGCCTTCATCAAACTAACCATAGAGTAACCAAGGAGTACTTGATAGGCTTACTTCTGGGCAAAATGTCCCTGAGTGGAACTTTTCGGTATAACTTCCCTTCAAGCTATTTGCTACCATCTACTGACGATTACAGGAACACTTATCAAATGCTTACAATCATTATTTGTAGGTAAGATGTGCTTTGAGTTACATGAAAACAATAGTACATTTTATATTGGCTAACTAGGTGCATTTTCCACAAACTTTTTGTCGCTTTGCTTATCAAGTAGATCCCATAACGAATTAATTCTACTTCTGTTTACTCAACTTTAACAGGCTTGCTTTAAATACCTTTCACTTTGTGTTAAACCGTATAAAAGCTGCCTCAAAACATAATCTGTTTTGTCCTTAGGCACCCCAACATTTTGCGCTTCTACAATTATTTCCATGACCGAAAGAGGGTCTTCCTGGTGCTTGAGTACGCCCCACGTGGTGAAATGTACAAGGAGCTACAAAGATGTGGAAGATTTGATGAACAGCGTACTGCCACAGTAAGAGTTTTTGCTGCTTTTTTGTGTGCTGTTTTTGTTGGTGAACCTCATTTGTAAATTGTTGGAGGATAATTAGCACATTTTCACTGTATCAGGTTTTCGAATAGCAGTTTGACCACTGGACTTGATTACATCTACCATCTTGTTTTAATTTCCTTGAATACTTGATTTAAAGTCTTGTTGTGATCCAGTGCCAACCTCTTTACATTTCCAGTACATGGAGGAGATATCCGATGCACTGATGTATTGCCATGAGAAGAAAGTGATTCATCGGGACATCAAGCCGGAGAATCTGCTGCTTGGCTATCGTGGAGAGCTGAAAATTGCCGATTTTGGTTGGTCCGTCCATGCACCTTCTCTAAGGTGAGTTGGATGAGGTTTTATAATGTCAGCGCACCACGGTTCTGTCAGACACTGCTCAATACCGCTGTATCATTTCACATGAATCTGCTTGTTGCTGCTTGTTGCTTTCCCTGCTCACCTCTTTGTTTTAAACCCATCCAGACGTCGTACAATGTGCGGGACACTGGACTACCTCCCTCCAGAGATGATCGAGGGGCACACTCACAGTGAGAAGGTGGACCTGTGGTGCATCGGGGTCCTCTGCTACGAATGCTTGGTTGGCAACCCCCCTTTTGAAACTGCTAGCCATTCAGAAACGTACAAAAGAATTATGAAGGTTGGTTTTGGGTGTCTAATATATGCAATTGGACAATTATGAATGTTATGTAAGCTATTCCAAAGGAAAGTTTGGCAGAAACATCTGGCAGAATCCACATCATTCAAACAAAGTGGTTTTACGCTGACTGCAGATGTTTCTTTGTCTGTTGTAGCAATGTTATCATTGTTAGAAATGATGGCCAAACTACCATAATAAGACCCAAGTGGCAACAGACTGGAACAATCCTTTAAATTAACCAAATGCAAAATAACTGTAAATGGCCAATGTTGAGCTTATCCTGTTGGTCCAGATCTGTTCTGTTGAATCATAATCTTGTCTATGATGAACTGATGATCAATTAATCATCTAAACCCATATTTCAAACATTTGGTCTTTGGGGTATTTTTATCTGGTTTCAGAAAACTTTTTTGAAAATAAGTGTTTTAATCCATGAACCCTGTAGAATACCTATCAATATGCAACTGGCTGGTATGGGAACATAATTGTTTAAAATTCATCAATGAGTCAATCCAAAGGTATTTAAACATCTAAAGATGAACTTTAAGGTTGTACATCCCTAATAAAATGGACACACAACCACATTGTGCCTTAAATTTCTGCAACAGCTAGCATGAAATATTCTTCTGAGGAAGGTGTTTAAATCTTGATCATTGTCATAGTTTCTACTGCACCAGTCATTGTTCAGATTTAATTAATAAATGCTATTTAACTGTTTGCAGGTGGATTTAAAGTTCCCTAAAACCGTCTCAGCCGGTGCACAGGACCTGATCAGCAAACTGCTTCGCCATAGCCCTATCGATCGTCTCTCACTACAGAGTGTCATTGATCACCCATGGGTGCGCACTAACTCCCGCCGAGTCCTACCCCCCATCTGCCCTACCAAGAAATCCTGAGTCCACCTGGCCTGCCACTGAGGGTGTTATCTCTCCTTCACAAGTGACTCTGGGCCAGCATGTTTTGGTTTCACTGCCATGGGCTTTAAACTGCCGTTATTCTGGCACATTTTATGATGGGTATAAATGCATACCCACTTTCTTTTATATTGTACAGTGTGATGTCATTATCTATGTCTAGTATGTTGCCTATAGGTGTTTTGTGTTTTTATTGTCATTTCTTCTCTGAAACCTTTTTAAATGAACACATCTCAATTTTGAATTTCTGTATCTGACAACAGTGTTGACACCAAAGTACTACTGTTAGACTGATTAAAGCTGACTATATTCTCAAATAGTTTAAAATTAGGTGTTTGGGGTGAAAAGCATGTTTTTATTTTGCCTCAAGCTATACTTTAAATTTCTAATAAATATTATACAATGATTTGTGGCCCTTTTAATGAATAAATGATTATGTAAATGTTGTGGCCACATTGCAAACCCCAACAATATAACATAAGATTAGTACATCTCAGTAATAACTCTGGGAAGTTAAGAAATACACTCAGTTAACAGTTTATAATAGAATCTATGACAGTTTATTAGGTACACCTAGCTAAAACTACTGCAGTTGATTAAAACTTTGCCCTGCAATAAGTCCTACATTTAAAGAAAGTTATATTCAGTTGAAACAGTTTTACAAAGTTGTTAATTCAATTTGGGGGCGTTTTTAATATTGTATCCGTTAACATCAATCAGGGTGGCCTTAATATTTAGTTTAAAGAAAATGATCTTCATGAAGATAGAATTTTTATGGGGCTGTTGCATTAGTTTTGGCCAGGGGCACATTCAATCTCAAAACGGTGTGCACTGTTTTGCTACGGCTTCCGTGTTGCACGACATGTTTCCTCGGAACGGTGTGCAACCATAGACAGTATACAAGAATGGACCAACAGCTCCCGTTGCTCTGGACGGAGACCAGTGAAGGATTTTAGAAGCACTTTTCCGGTGATCGCCGAGCGTTACTGCGCAGCCTCCAACTGAGAGAGAGGACGTAAATGTGACGTGAGCAACCTGTCTGAAAGTTGGAAGTCTTCTGGTAGCTGTGCCAAGAGAAATCTCAATCATTCCCAATCTTGCAGAGACGGAGAGCGTAGGTATATGTAAGGAGATAACATGGACACAAGCTAATTATTGCTAACTAAAATGCTAGTTAACATTAGTAATTAAACGTAAACAGCTAATGTAAGTCGAAACTGCCTGCGAGCTTCTCCCGTACTATACGGTAATTCCTCTACTATGCGACAGTAAGTCGCGTGGTTATGACACAATCGTTAGCCTATTTTTACAAAAACGTCTACTACGGAGCCATAACGTGAGATACAAGGTAATGGAGCCTTTTATACATTGTCGTGTTTCTTTAGAAATAAACAATGGACAAATAAAGTCTTTAAACGCTTCAAATGTAAAGTTATTCGCTGTCAAAGTGATGTCAAAATGAATGGCAGTCAATGGAATGCTAACGTCGGGTGATCGCTTTGTAGCATCAAAATGGCGCCATAGGAGGTTCGAGCTCTGCAGCGAAGCTTACCCCCTTGTGTGAGATATGTTTTTTCTCGTTTGGTGGGTGTCTCGTTTATTGGCTGTGTCACAAGTGATACCCAATCAGCAGATAAGTGTCAGTAAACTCGTGGTAATAAAAAGGCAGAGCGCTTGCGCACACAAAAAAACGTGTTGCTACGTTTTGTCGTGGCTGAACCATACAATGTTTATATTGACAGTTCTGAAAGTAAGATAATGTAATATCAATGCGAACGCCATACAAATAGCTTTTTAACCATACTTACCTATACGGTAGCGTGGCCGAGCGGTCTAAGGCGCTGGATTAAGGCTCCAGTCTCTTCGGGGGCGCGGGTTCGAATCCCGCCGCTGCCAAATCTTTTGTCTTCTCTTTTTCAAACCAGCCGTCTAATTGAACGATTTGAAACTATTTTATACAGACTGATTTCAGAAGGCATGTGGGTTCGGTGAAATTATGAGAGGTTTTATGAAGCCGTTAAGCGTCTGTAACAACAGCAATCATAGTAACGTTAAGTCGTATTATTTAGGTTTGGAAGTTTGTAACGTGATCTAATGTTAACGTTAGTTAAATTAATCGAAAACAATTTACACCGAATAACTTGATACCGTGTCAAGGGAGTGGAGACGAGAACGTGTGGATATTTCTTGCTGCATTTACACCGCTAGATGTCGCCACATGACCATAACGTTACACGGAGTCAGTCAACCCAAATCTGTCTCATGTCAAGAATGTCTTTCCTGCTGTCACAGTTGTCCATTTCTTTAGCGATGGACCTTGCACACAGTACCACCAGAAGGGGAACCTTTACCTATTCACCTCCTCCACAAAAAGGGATTCCAAGCTGGGACGTGGATTTTTTTTGAGGCCAGCCACGGGAAAGGGGCGCCAAATGGGGTTGGAGGTGTTGTAAAGAGGTGTGCGGATCGCTTGGTGAGCCACGGACGCGACATCAAAAGTGCAATGGATCTGTTTAAGGCCTTGGTGCACACAGGCACCACTCTTAAACTGTTCTTTATAAGCGAAGTGTCCATTGACAGGGCAATGAAGGACATGCCAGACGGCATCCCCCAAGTCCCATCCACTATGAGGATACATCGGGTGTTCACTACCTCTCCTGGGCAGATGGTGTACCGGGATGTGAGCATGTGCACTGCAGACAAGATTCTAAAATGCACATGCTATAACACCAAGGACTTCAGCTTTGCCACACCAAGCTCATCACCAACAGGTCCAGAAGTGATATAAAAGTGGTGTGTAATAAAATATGACGGAGACCTCTACCCAGGCATCATTAGGCTACTGCCATTGATGAGGTACAGATACAAGTAAGATGCATGCAGCGTGTAGGAGTGAACCGCTTCTTAATGGCCCACTAGAGAGGACATGATCTGGTACGTATTTGAGCACGTCGTTCAATTCATTCCACCTCCTCAGCCTGTAACCAACCGTCACCATGACTGAGATCCAAAAAGACATTTGGGCAAAGCTTGCGGAGTATAAAGATTAAGTGTAAGTAAGTGTGTGTGTGTGTGTGTGTGTGTGTGTGTGTGTGTGTGTGTGTGTGTGTGCGCGTGCGTGCGTGTGTCAACATAACATGTTTTTGTATGTATTTTTATGTAATACATTTATGTAATTCTAATTGTTCGTTATTGTTATTGTGTGTGTGTGTGTGTGTGTGTGTATAATTATTAAATGAAATGAATGTTAAATGAAATTTCGAAGAATTTTAAAGGAATTGTTAAATAATTTATTTTTATATTAAATATTCTTATTGAATAAAAATATGTTTGGACTATATCAGTTATTAAATACAATTTTAAGTCTCATAACATTAACATTAAAATAATAATTCCAAATAGGAATACTTACCAAAACTTAATTAAAGAACACAAAACATAGGTTTTCCTACATCAACAACATCCATAAAGTCAGTCCTGTCACGTCACGGTCAGTCACACATCACATGATATGAAAATGGACTATTTAAGAAATTATTCATGAATCAATCTCTTTAAAAGTGGAAATGTACCTTTCTAGTAGAATGTGCCAATGGTTAACCTTCATGAAAATCCGTTTTTGCCAGGTGTAACGTTACCTAATAAAGTGACACGCTTTCTATGCCTTTACTTTGTAATATATATAATATATATATATATATATATATTATTTTTTTGTTTTGGTTTTTGTTTTTTTGTTTTACAGTCACTGGTTGTACCCTGTCCATGTATATTTAAAAAAGATTTTACTAAACTTTTATTTTGGTAGCGAAGCCCTCGCTTTCAACGCTGTTCCGGTTTAATGGAACAGTTTTTTTTTCACAGGACACAGGATAAGCTTTTCTTCCGGTTCAAACCTGCTTCGAACTTCACAAACCACAACAGAAGCCTGGTGCGTTCAAAGTCGGATATTACCTGATGTGTTGTCAATATTAACTCATCGTAATTAACCGAATCCAAGCTAACTGCATTCAGACATGGCTGGTTTACCACCCGGAGACCCACAGCTGGTCTCAATGATCGTCAACCATTTAAAAACACAGGGTCTGTTCGACCAGTTCAGGAGGGACTGCCTGGCAGACGTCGATACAAAGGTAAAGCTGGTTTCACACCGCCGCGCGGCAAAACCGCCCTGACAACCGCCTAGCGTTACCTGCAGGAGCAATTCCCCCCAACAGCAAACCGTTTTCAAAAAAAAGCAAAGCGTTTTCATCGGTTCTTGCAGCCCACCAGAAGTTCAGCACGATTAACTCTGGGCGCCAGAGCAAAATATTTGCGCGTTTACGTGGGCGGCTACCGCTTCATACAAAGAATTTCTAATAATAATATCCGTAGACCGGCTTTGGCGTCATACCCCTGCCGCCGCTATCAGAATCGCTTCCGCTCTGCCGCCGTCCCTTATTGAAGTGACTGGAGGCGGCGAGTTATCTCGCGGTGGTGTGAAAGCCCCTTAACGTTTTTTTCATATGTATGTGTGAGTCTGTTTTAGGGAACGTTGAAAACGGGTGTCTGGGGCAAAGCTACATCCCACTGTAAACATATCCCTTAACGTTAACTCACTTGCTGATTATTTTCGTGAGAGTAATATACCAGTCGTCCATTTTAGCAGAAACGTTAAGATTATTATTATTATTACGATTTTAAGAGTCCGTTTGTCCTAAATTTGAGACGGCCATCGGTTTTTCCATTTATTTGCATTAATTTTGGTACAGCATAAAATCGTAGATAGGATGTACAGGTGATGTTAAGCCATTACATTAAACATTTAATCACTTTAAGGGCCTTTTTGGGCAGGTTGGCATGGTTGTGTTTATTGGTTTCTGACAATATAATAATTGCAAGTTTCTCTTTCAGCCAGCTTACTTGAACCTGAAACAAAGAGTTGACAACTTTGTCTCGAATCACCTTTCTAACCACACATGGAGCCCTCATTTGAACAAGAATCAGCTGAGAAACAACATCAGACAACTTGTGCTGCAGTAAGTGAGAATGCAGCAATATCCCTGCTTGAGCTATTAGTCCAGCAACAGAAAGTATTTTTGCTTTGTGATGTTTTAGAACTGATTTTACGTACAAGAAACCCAGAGTTAAATCAAACCGTTACTCTTAGGTCCGGGATGCTGGAGCAGGGAGTGGACAGGATAGTGGCCCAGGTGGTGGATCCCAAAATCAACCATATCTTCAGGCCGCAGGTGGAGAGGGTGGTCCGTGAATTTTTGTCACCTGGAAGCTGCTCAGAGGAGCCACCGGCGCCACTGCCTTCAATAGAGACCAAACCAGACAGCAGCATTCCTGAGCAAGGTACACATATTGTATCCCTTTATCAGCCATGACAAGTAGATCAATGGATTTCTCCTAAATGTTGAAATAAACAGTGTCTGGCTCACACTTACCTAGTTAACACGCAATATTACATTTGTACAGCCTCGTCGTCTGCTCCAGCTACTACTGCAGCCAGCGATGCCATGTCCATCCTGGACACTATAACCTCTCTCAACCAGGAGGCCAGCGTCAGGGCCAGCTCAGACAAAGGACGTAGAGGCCCAGATGAGCCCATGCAGCTGGTGGAGGACGGCGAGCCAGCCATGACTGTTGTTGAGGAAGGAGACAGCCATCATGATGGGAGGACACTGGAAGAGGCAGAGGAGTTGGCATCGGAGGTCCAGGCGTTAGAAGTGAAGACAGAGGATACTCAGGAACAGATGGATCTGGGAAAAGAGGGGTTAATAGAGGAGGTGAAGATGGAGGAAGAGGAGTCAGGAGCTCAGGAGCAGATAGGGGAGGAGAGAGATAAAGCTGCTAGCAAAACAACTGGAAAACCCACAGAGGAGAAGCAGGATGATGATCTGCTCAAATCTACAAGTCAGGCCAAGCAGAAAGCCAGAGAGAGGATAAAGGAAGGTGAGCTGTTGTAACCTCTGTATGTGTTTTGAGTTTTTAAAGCAGTGTAACCTGAATGCACAAAACATACTTCATGAAACCACACGTAACAGTTGAGGGATTTCTATGCATTTTCTAATGGTAATTTCTTATGGTATAGACATAGAAGATCATGCCGAAATGATTAGTTGAGTAGTAGTCTGTGAATTTAACATATTTGGATTTTTGGTTGGACAATTTTGAAAAAGTCATCATTGTGATGACCATTTCCATTTCATTATAATAAGTATAAAATAAGTTTAAAATGAAAAACAATTCAACAATTAATCTAAAAATTGGATGGATTCTGACCTCCTCCAGATAGAATGTGTATGCTGCAAATATTGGTATACCTAATGCAGTAATACATAAGCCACTGTACTTGAGTTGCATTACGATTACAGTTGGCTTAAGACTAGATTTGTCAATTGATGATATCAAATTATAATTAAGTTTTTGTGGATATTTGATCCACTGCTTCTATTATCTTTTTCTGAATAGCAATCTCTTGGTTAATACAATCGATGTCTTTGCCCTGCAGAATACTTTTTGGAGGACTCTGACCTGGAGGGCCTGAGTGACATCACAGTGAGCTCGGTCCACACCAGCGACCTGTCGTCATTCGAGGAACAGAGTGACGAAGACGAGCTGCTGTCTGATTCTTCTGAAGAGGGGGAGCTTCCATCAGATGGTCTCAACTTCTTATTCCTGACTGAGTTTTCAAACAAATTTCCATTCCAACAGTTTACTGTATCAGAGTGTTAAATATGGTCTCTACTACCACAGAGTTTACATTTTCAGCTCTGCTCTCTATGCGGGATTCTTATGTTTTTCTTTCACGTCATCAAGATGAGAGAGCAGAAAAGAAACAAGCCAGCGGAGATGCAGAAGAAGAAGAAGAAGAGCGTAAACCTCGCCGCAAAGCCTACGTGCACAAGCCCTTCCTCTACTCACGTTACTATAGCGACTCAGATGATGAAATCACTGTGGAAGAACGTCGGAGATCTGTGGTGAGTTGTATTAATCTTAACGTTAAAGGTATAGCATTAGCAAAGCATCTTTGCTTTGATTCTATTTATAGCTTAATCAAAGGCTTTACTTGGCAAATGACGAATCCACAAACGTTAAAAAACACCGATTTTTATGGTCCTTTGTTTTAATTATTGGCTTCTGTGATTGCTGTCTCTCAACTGTGTTCTCGTAGGCTAAGGACAAAGAGGAAAGGCTGCTCAAGAGACAACAGAACAGAGAGCGAATGGAAGAGAAGCGTAAACAGAAAGCAGCTGAAGAAGGTATTTTCTGTCTGTCGTGTGTGTGCTGCCTGCTTTCGGGTGCCGTGTTTCTTGTTGTCCCGTTTTCTCACCTCTTCTGCTATTTTTTATGTTCCTCTCCACTGTATACTAAAGAAGTTTGGGGACACGTTACATGAGATCTGTACAAAATCTCTAAATTGCAGCATGTGAAGTCCAGTTTGTTTAGTCACACTGCATGTTCTTATTGTTCACATCTTAAAAATCATACATGTCCTCAAAATAGTCCTTTGTTTACTGTCACGTCATTTACCATGTTTTGTTTCTTACACAGATCACAAAAAACAAAAGGGCGGAGACTCTGCTGGGCTGGACGGCCCCAGAGCCAAAGAGGCTCGCAAAGAAAGGAAAGTTCTGGAGAAGAAAATGGCTCTCAATAGGAAGAGGAAGCTAGACTCAAGGTAGGTGATAAAAAGCTCAGATGCAAACTCGCACAGCTGCTGCTGAACACAACAGCCAAAAGGTTTAGACGTTTACTCAGTTGCTAGATTAATAGGTACACCTAGCAAGAACTTAGACTAGCAGTCTAATACAAATACAGTAGATCCTACCTTCAAAACAGTATATTGCAAACAGCACCACAAGCTACATCCTCCAAAATGATCATACGGTTGAATCAACACCTCTCTAAAACAGTTTTAACAAAAGCTGAACATTATAACCTTCATGAGGTGAGGATTTATTGCAGGTCTGTTAGTTTTAGCTAGGTGTACCCAACAAATTGGCAACTGAGTTTATTTGCCAGGGTTCATACGTTTTGAAAAAACCTGGAAAAGTTATGGAATTTGAAAAATGCAAATTCCAGGCCTGGAAAGGTTTTGGAAAAATAAAAAGACCCAGAAAGTTTTGGAAAAGTCATGGAATTTTTAACACAGCATAATATGTTTCATTTATGAATCCCACTATGAACCACATACATTGTTTATTGTTAAACCTCTGAGGGTAAACTTTAACACTGATTGTTATTCTTATTGTATAATGTCGACTGACATTTTCAGGAATACATAGTCATGGAAATTTGCCGAAAAGTCATGCAAAGGTATTGGTTAAAATACGTATGAAATCTGATTTGCATACTCTACGATGACGTTCATTAATTTCATCCTTCAGGAAAGAGGGAGATGTTTCAAGCAAAAAGAGAGGAGATACAGAAGTCTCCAAGAAAACGGTACGTGAAAGCCACGATGAATAACACCGATGACCTCATAGGTAACAGGATTGGTGAGTTGTAACAAGCAGTTTTGTGTTTTGTCATTTGAAAATTTAGGAAGGGAAATCTACAGCCTCAAAGCCTCCACAACCAAAATTAATAAGAAATCTGTCAGAATCAGCATCGTCTGATGAGAGGCACAGAAGGATGAGCGGCAACGTCTCTGAAGACTCCAGTGAAACCAAGAAGCTGTCTGACAAAGGCCGCACACACTCCTTCATCCTGGAGTTGGAGCAAGGTTCCCAAGAGGCTCTCAAACAACGCTCCGTTGGGAAATTTGATCGGTTTTCCCGTAAAGAACTTCACTCTAAAGAACGCAAAGAGAAAGAATGCAGCTTATCAGAGGAACGTGCCAAACTCAAACAAAAGCAGGAGAGAAAATCAGAACATCAGGCAGATGAATCTCAGCAGAAGGAAGGTGCTGCTGTTAAAGTGTCCCCCGAAGAGAAAGGTGAGAGGAAGCCTAAGATTAAAAGTGAGAAGAAAATGTCCGGAACCACAAGAGAAGGAAAGTCGTCAGAAAGTGTGGCAGACGAGGGTCCTAAAGATGCTACTGTGAAGAAGGCAAAAGCTCCATCTGTGGAGACTGTCAAAGCAGAGAAGGACAAAAATAGGGAAAAGGAGAAAGAGAAGGATAAGATCAAAGAAAAGGCCAAAGGAGAGAGAACTTCAGCTAAAAGTGATTTCAAGCAGCTGCTCCGCCCCGATTCTGCCGGCTCTTCGGAGGATCGGTCAGACATGGAGCCCGGGTCCGACAGCAGCAAGAAGAAAGATAAACCCTCTAAGGAAGTCCTGAAAAGGTCAAAGAGCCACACTGAGGACAGGCCAGGAGACAAACTCAAATCTAAAGCCGATAGTAAAGACGGCGAGAAGGACAAGACTAAAGCAGATCAAGACAGTCAGAAATCAAACAAGTCCAGCTCTGAAATGGACAAAGATCCAAAAAGGGTCAAGCCAACAGAAAAAGGAAGAATCATGGAAAAATCCAAATCCAAATCCAAAGAGGAAACAAAGACACTATTGTTGTCGAAGACGGATAATAAAGTTCAGAGTTTAGAAGTCAAAAGTACAGGAGGTGCAGCCACTGGCAAACCTGAGATGACAAAGGAGAAGAAAAAAGAGGGAAATGCAAAGGAACAGCGCAAAGTCTCAGAAGAACCTCTCCATGAGAAATCTGAAAGTAAGAGTGCAAAGAAAAAAACGGAGAAGAAGGATAAAGTCCCAGAAAAGACGGATGATGGCCAAGAGGAGAAGAAAACACCCAGAGAAGACAAACTGGAGAAGTCTGATAAATCTTCAAAGTCTTCAGTTTCCTCACTGGACGCAGAGGAGCAGCCGAAGAAACCTTCTCTCCTCCAAGACACGAGCACAGACTCCGATCCCGTCACCACCACCGTCCCCACCTCGTTCTCAGACGATACTTGCGACGCGTTAAGCGATATCACCCCTGAACCACCTGAAGGGGAGACGGAGTCACGACTGAGCGAGATGCCAGCTGTGCCGGCCGAGGCCGACGCTCTGCTGGCTCTCATGGACGTTTGTACCTCAGCAGAGGCGAGACTTCTACCTGAGAGCGGTCCGGAGGATGCAGCGCCTGAGATGACTCTGCAGGACGCTGATATGAAGATGAAAGAGGCAGCTTTGACTCTGCTCTCCATGGATCCTGACAGTACCGTGTCCTCCACCTTAATTCGCCACGGTACCAGGGAGGAACCAGAAGGGACTCGGACTGCCCCACAGCTGATGGAAACCCCTGCAGCAGAAGAAGAGTCTCCTATGGATGTGCAAACAGCTGCTGAAGCGGCGTTCACAGCCTCCGAGCCGTCACCAGTTGCATCTCAACAAACTGTTGAGCTTATTGATGAGAAACCAAACGCTGCAGGTAAATGCACAATGATGATAAAAATGGGTATATTTTTACTACCTAAACATCGTTAGAATGTTTTCTTAAATAGAAATATGAATCTCTCTTACAGGTGTGTCTGAAAATTCAGAGAAAGAAATGGATGTGGCAAGGGCTAAAATGTCTGAGTCTCCTACTCCACAGGTAAAAAAAATACAGGTCACATTTGTCCTATTAACGGATAAAGACATCCTTCCTACTCCCCCCGTTAGCTTCTTTTGGATCAAAAATATGAATTTCTGTAGATATAGTTCTTGGAATTAGCATTTTCCAAAGTGTTTATAGTGCTGTGGAAAAAAAAAAATCCTTCTTCTTTCTTCTACACAGGAGGATGACACTACCTCAAACGAATGTCAGGCTCTTTTAAATGAGGATGAAGCCAAAAGTGCAGTACTTGCTCCTGAAACCCAGCCAGATGAAAACACGGCAGCTGGTAAAGAAGGTACACTTTCTTTTCTCCTATTTTTAGCTTTCGAATCTTGTTTCTCGTGTTTTAAACTATGCAAATAATAATTTCTTGTGATTTCCAACGTGAAGCTTGTGGTTTGACGAAAAGAAATGATTGACCAGGCATCGACTGTGCTTTAATCGCATGGTGTCCATTTTTTGTTTTTAACTTCCTACAATATTTCAGCTGCTAGTGCTGTTGTGCCTGAAGCAGAAGAGGTCAGAGGAACCACGGATGAAAGCACAATTTCAGTTTCTTGTGATACCACTGAACAAGTCTCAGAAACTCCCACTAAACAAAGTGAGTGCTTTAAAACATTCTTGTTGAAAAGAACAACATGGGTTTTCTTTGGCTGACCATTAACTTAGCATCTTATTGTTCCTTTAGAGCAAACAGAGCCAGATGTTGCAGATACAAAGATGATCCCAAAGGTGAGGTACCATTCATAGTTTACACATTTGAATTGTTTCTAAAGAATTTCACGTGAGACTAAAATTCAAAATCATCTCTCTTTAACAATAGGCAGAGGGAGTGGTAGCTGAGGATAACCAGATCAAGATGGACGCAGATATTGGTAAGTCTTTTCTCTGTATGTAACTTGGATTAAAAACTTTCTAAATACTGTACGCAATACTGTGGCCTTGGTGCGTACAGTATCTTGTGCTACACAATGACAATAAAGTGCTTCAACTTTTTTTTGGTGGTACAGTAGGCGCATAGGCAATACTTTTCAACCTGACTTCTTTTCACCACTAGGTGAAGCTGAGAGTAAGACAGTGGAGGAAGCAAATGTTGCAACAGAGAAGAGTGATCCACAAACTGTAAGGGTCTATCTGTTGAGATGTAAACCACCTGTACACACCTCATTTCTATCGGATCTATATGTCCTGTCTGCCTACTGTATATATGTGTATATATATTTTTTTTATATCTGTGGATCTTATAAATAATGTTTAGATGGAACACAATGTCCCACAGAAGACTGAAGAAATCAGAGAAAGTGGACCTGGGAGTCAGTCCAAACTGGTCAAACAAATCAGTGAGTCATCTGAATTCTTTAAAAAAAAAAAGAAAAGAAAATCACCCTTGTGTTACTATTGTCCGCAAATTTTCTTATTCCTCCACTGTAGCCATCGGTCCTTTCGCAGTTGATCTCAGCCATTGCTATTTGCATGTTTTTTTTTTTCAGGTAATGTCTCCAGCGCAGACAGCCAGGAAGATGAGAAGGGATCAGACCTGTCAGAAAAGGTAACGCCACACAGTTTGTTTGAAATTCAGCTTGTACATATTTGATAAATATCGGCGTCAATACAGTATGCTACCCTCTGTGCTAACACTTTTTGTTGCGTAGGAAGAGAAGGCGGAGGGACGAGGAGGCAGACGTAAACGAAGGCTGTCCACTCAGAAAATTGCAGCAGTGAAAGAATCTGGTGAAATTTACTTTTCACACCAACATTTAACATAAGATTTTGATTATAATAATTTATATTATTGATTCTTTTTTTCCTATTAATTAGCTAAAGACAGTTAGTTTACAAAAATACCTGTTTAATTGTATAATCCAGTCAAAGAATAACATTAACCATTTATGGATGAAATTATTCTATTGCCGAGATCCCCTCAAGCAGCTTCGGCAGCTGGTTATGTTTGTATTCATTTTATGAAATGTCATAATATCTTCATTTATGTTTCTGTAACTGATCAGGTGACGAGAGGGATGAAAAAGAAAGTAAAGAGCAACAGTCTGCTGAGGTAAATACAGCCCGTTTCAAATCCCCTCAATCATAAAATAACCATGTCATTGTAAAAAAAACAATGCTCTACGTGTTCTTGTTTGGGGGTTTGAAACCTTTTTAAAATACATACACACATTTTTTTTGCAGATTTATATTTGACATCTGTATCTGTTCATTTTGACTCGACATTGATTGGCTCATGGACGTTTTTATTTTTTTTACCTTCAGGAAACTGATCTGGAGAAGGTTGGTGAAGTCAGAACACCACGCAGGGGTCGATCATCCAAAACTACCGAGGAGGCAGAGAAGGACCAACCTAAAGAACCTGAGAAAGAAGAGGAGACTTCGAGCCGCGGAGGAAGACGTTCAGGAGCTGCTGTCAAAGAAGCCAATGCTGGTAAGATTGTTTTTTTTTTTGTTCTTTTTAAAATTAGCCAACATGGATGTTGTTTAAGTCTGAAAAAAGGTTTTATTTTATAGTATAATTTTTAATCGTAGTTGTCATAATGTCCTGCTACCATTCATACTGTGCACCAGCCAAAATATTAAAGTTAAGTCAAGATAATAAGATAAATGGAATTAAATGTTAAAAAAAAAATTCCTGAGGAACACGGTTCCTCTGTTTCACAATATTGATGGAAAGACTTTATTATAATAAAGTCAATGAAGAATTTTTTATTTATTTTTTTTATTGTACTTTATAATGAACAAGTTGTCCTTCTCTAAGATGGCTAATAAGTGTTGCAGAGTATAGTTTGAATAATGTAAACGTCTTGTCTGTTTTCTGTGTATACTATTTAGGGCTGCACAATATGAGGACAATATCTAATGGCGATTATTTTTGACTGATATTGCGATATGAGTCACGATATTAGAGGGAATGATACTTTTTGTATCGTTATTTTCATAGAAAAATATATTTAAAAAAAAAAGTACAATGATTATAGTGTGATTTTTAGCGAGGATCTATACAAAACAGACATTTTTTTTATTCTGTACGATACGATTTGTAGTTTGACAAATATTGTGCCCCCCCCTGCAATTTGGATAGTCCATATTGCGATTTCGATAAAATTGCGATTAATTGTGCAGCCCTAATACTATTTTTATTTTTTTTTTAACCTCAGATAATCAGAAGAAGGATGAGAATAAAGACGAGGAGAGCACCAATAAAACAACAACTAAACCAGCCGAGAGAGAAGAGGTGTGTTAACATACTACGTGTATATAGGTGTTCACATTACCAGGTTTATTACTAAAAGGACACTCCATATTTGTGTACACGTGAGATCGTGAGTAAGCTGTTTAACAAGTCACCACACATGATGATTGAACCCCTTCAGCAGAAACACTGAATAATATTTTGAAGAGGACGGAAGCCATTATCTTGTACAGTGTTTATAGTGTCTTGTACAATATTTTTCAAATCTGTAGACGACTGAAGAGGAAAGTGGACCAAGGAAAATTGCACGGCGAGGAAGTCAAGTCAATCTGCCGTCTCCTGTTCCAGAAAACACTGAAGCTGCAGGAAGCTCTGACTCCAAACCGACAACTGACACACGTAGGTTTTTTTTTTTTTTTTAAAAGATTGTTTTTGGGCATTTCAGCCTTTAATGCAGACCGATCTCATGAAATGGCGTAGGTATGACACGCCAATTTGTATGCCATTATTGGCGTGTTATCAAGACGCATACTCGCTGTTTAGCGTGTTTTTCAACTCTGTTTGACCTCCGTTGACTTGCATTACCTTGCGATTGCGTGTGAATTTACGCCGTAGGGAGTAGTCTGAAAGGGCGAGAATCCGCATAGGGAGGTTGGTTGGGGTGGCGGATGGGTAAACAGGACTTTCACCCAGGAGAGTGGGGATCGTGTCCCGCGTGTGGTGTTTCCTTAAAGCCAACGCTGTTGTTCTTTTCCTAAACCCTACTGTAGCTTTCTTCTCGCGATAACACAATGTTCTCGCGATTACACGGCAAGACAGCAACAACACACCAAGTGGCGTGTATGTTTACGCACGTTGTACACAGCGTAGACATACACGCGGATAGCTCAAAATGCTTACAGATAAAACGCCACTTGGCTTAAGAAAGTCGGCGTGTATGTTTACGCGAAGTCATGATACCACGTTGTTTAATGGAAGGGACAGCTAGATATTAAAAAGGGGGGAGAGAGGGGGAAGACATGCAGGAAATCGTCCAGGTCGGACCCGAACCCTGGACCTTCTGCGTCGAGGCATACACCTCTATATACGTATGTGCGCCTGCTCAGCTAAGTTGGCCACAGGGTTTATTTTTTTTTAATTCCTTTGTTTTTTTGGTCCCCTTTCTTTATACGACTAAAAGAACTGTGCACACTCAAAATGGCGAATAACGTTAGGTTGGGTGTGGCTACATGTCTGCCAGAGCATGCATTACCAACTCAAAGAATAAGTGGGCCAAACCTCAACAGCTAATTGGTGCATTTTATAGCATCATGTTGCGTTAAACAAGTTTTATTTTGCTGTCATCACTGTTAACCGCCTGTAAAATAGTATGAATGAGAAATTTGGCAATGATAGTTGACATGAGGTAAGACTGGCAGCTTTACTATGATTTAAACTTTACAAAATATTTTCTGTGTGGTACTTGTATGTGAAAAAGATGATGTGATGGAAAAATATATATATATATATATTATATATATTTTTTTATTTTTTATTTATTTATTTATTTCCATTCCAGGTAAACCAGCAATGAAAAGGAAGAGATCAGAGGAAATTGAGGAATCTGAGGAGGTAAGATGTGTTGTCTTTGTGGATTAAAACATTCTCTGCATCCTGGTCCACAATTCCTCCATCTAAATCTGTATTTACTTCTCTATTTATGTGTCTCGATGTGTATTCACATATATTATATAATTCTGCAGGAAGCCCAGGCTAAAGAGGAGGTGAAGAAGGACAACAGTCGAGAGGAACAACGTGAGCAACAACCTGACAGCGGTAAGAAACCACGCACACGCACACTTTTTCTTAACTTAAATAATCATTACTGTGCAGGTTCTTGCATACTGTATCTAAAACACAACATTTTCAAAGTTAGGAGGAAAATGAGTTACCTTGATCAATATTATATTTTCCAGGTTGTTCCCCTTCAGTGAGCCAGGCAGAGAGTGAAGAGGAGATCTGCAGCACGAAGAATCTAGATGATGTATGTTGGCAGTACAATTGTTCTTTAAAAATATGCGTCTTTGCGAGAGATTGACTTGATGTACAGAGCCAAAATACCATTAGACTTAAGGATTTAAAGATTCATTGTTGACTCTCCAGCTTGAGGAGGAGCAACAAGAGGACCAAGAGACAACTCCAAAGAGACCCGGGCGAAGGAGACGGTTGTCGAAGTCAGCAG